>NC_056730.1:123686281-123768781 GCF_019279795.1 Protopterus annectens | reverse complement strand
AGCATGTCTATGCATTTTCTGCATGCCAACATATTCCAGTAAAGTGCAACTCACCCTTTTTGTATAGGTTAAGCTGTGATTCTGTGTAGCCTGACTATGAATTCTAGCTTGTATTAGTTGAATTATATAAATATGAAAAATATACTACATTTTACCTTAGTCAAAAGGCTGACAAGCAACAATTCTAGCCATCTCTTCTAAAAATAAAGAAAACAAACCAAACTGCATTTTGATGTGATATTATAAGTCATGTACATAAGTAGTTTATTTTGGTCTTAAACTGAATTTCCTCAATATGCAGGGAAGGTTAATCAAGAATTTAGTAATACCAGCTGCGGTTAGGATGAGTGCTGTACTATCACAATACTTGCTTTGTAGGAAGTATATATCATCAACTGTTTTCATCTCCAAATTTAGCCAATAATGCTCAGTAAATTTGTGCAGCTGTGTTGGGTAGGGGGATAAACCTGAATGCTTAATGTTTTGCCGAGTTCACGTGGCTGAACATTTGGTAACCAGCCCAACTAATGACTTAAGCAGACTATTTTTCACTGAAACTCTCTTGTTATTTTGTTCATAGTTTCATAGAAGGTTACTAGGCTAATGGCCCTAGAGCTGTTACAAGTCTAGCCATATTTATCCTGAGTTGCCCCAATTGTCGGTCGTTAAGTGAGTGAAGTTTGCAGAGTTATGGGTCTCTGGTAGTTAAAACTGACTTCTTCTGTCCAGGAGGCATTTAATGTATTTAGAGAATCAAAGAAGAGTTACCCTGATATGGGTTCAGCTTCAGCCTATTACTGTCATGGTGATGTGCTGTGCGAATGAACTCTAAATGCAGATATTTCTGCTATCTGCTGACTGCATTTATTTTACATTTGGGAGGTTGCTTTTATTTTACACTATGGTCCCAAAGACATGCTGTAGGTGGATTGGACACTCTAAATTGGCCTTGGGTGTGAGTGTGTGCATGTGTGTCCCTTCTGTGGAAGGTTGGGCACCGGGCTGGCAACTCAACACCGTAAAACTCCACTGCTAGTCATGTGGCGACCCCTAACTTGGAAATGCCGAAAGAAGAAGAAGAAGAAGGAATGTCAGCCAGTAATCTTTTCAAACTGTACTAAGAAACTGTTTATAAAGCTTTAAAGTGTCTTAGTTGCAGTACTTTTAAACTGCCTTTTGTTATTTTGGTTGTAAAGGATTTTCTATTGCCACATAAATGGTGACTATGTCTAGACAGAAAATGGTTTGTTTTATTTATGATTGCAACATGTAATTAGGACCAGTTAGTGCACAAAGACTGTCAACATGCATCATTAATGGTATGTCATTAATGCATATGATGTACATAAAGGGATGCACACTGGTTGTTGGAAGGATATAAGCACTCTTCACTTGGACAGTACTTCATAAAACAGAAGTTATTTCATAAAGCTCAATTCAAATATGCTGAGCACAATTTTGTAAGAACTGAAACAAGTGAAATGTGTTTTCCTGCATTCCAGTGGCTGAGTGTTGGTGTGTGTGTGTGTGTGTGTGTGTGTGTGTGTGTGTGTGTGTGTGTGTGTGTGTGTGCGCGTGTGTGTGTGTGCGTGTGTGTGCGTGTGTGTGCGTGTGTGTGTGTGTGTGTGTGTGTGTGTGTGTGTGAGTGTGTATTCTTTTGTTGTAGTTCTTTCCTAAACAAACTTGATATTATTTTTTGACAAGTCACAAAGTTTCCTCTACCTTGAGACCTTAATTGCACTCAGTATATGTGTTATTGTAATGGTGAAGTAGATTCAAACAGACACAAGTGTCTTTCATGCAGTAGCCTCCTCATGCATATTTTGAAGCAGCTGTCTTCTAGATGGTGTGTCATAAATTATCAGTTTAACTTTTTTAATAATTTTAACAGCAGAATTCTTATTATGGGATTGTAAAACACTCAGGGTACTTCTGTAGAGGCCTCCTGCCATCTTGCAATGCTTCATCATTTGTGAAAACCAGCTCTGCCTCCCCAAACATATCATACTAGTAGGAGGCTACATCTAAAACTAGCCAGATCTGCTCCTGTACTGTAAGTTGGTGGTAATGAGAATCTGGAAGATTACATGTAAATGGGGTCTCAGAAAGACTAAGTATAAAATACTCTCATTACCTACTCCTGGAATAACCCTAGCCATGAAAAATCCACCACTTAGAAGTCAAAGCCAAAGTCCTATGAAGTCAGCTGTCTCCACATACCTCACAACCAGCATACTCTGAAAGTAGGTATTTAGGCTCTTGAAAAATAGGCACAGACAGCAAAAATCTGGGATCCAGTTAGCATGAAATGTGAATCCCTAGTAGCACACTGCTTCACCTATATCTGGTAGGATTGTGGGATGCTTCTCATAAACACAATTTAAAAAAAAAAGTGTGAGTAAAATATAAGCATATTATCATGGACACTGTAAAATCAATAGACTTTAATAAATGATGCTTCAAACATCTACCTCACATAGTCATTTATTTTTGTTTTAAGAAAGGGTCAAATAACATCTGGATCTTTTTTCTTTAAATTATTGGTGCCACTAGAATTTGAGTCCTGTAGGTCAGTTTCCTATGCACTAAACCGATTCAAAATTGTGTATATCAAGTAATTTGAATGGAAAGTTGGAGTTCCTCTTGTTAGGGAATGGAGATTTCTGCTTATACTGTGAGCCTTAAAGAAATTCTAAGGTTTATCCATTTTATTTTTGTTCAAAATAAGTGTACTATGTTTTTAAAGATGATTAGCTTTTTCGCTCTTTTTATGAAATGTTTGTTTTGTTCTTGTGTTACTCAGCATGTGGTGATTGATTTGTTTTGATGGTTTCCGCGTCAATCATTAAGCCATGTAAAATGAAATTTTTGCAGACTGGGGAAAAATGTGCTTGTCAGGAAGGGTGATTCAGATAAAAGGAAAAAAAATATTCACATATGAAATGTATATGAATAGTTAAAGAAAAATTCTTCTCACAGAGACTCCTCATGCTTTGGAACAAAGTTCCTAACTACATTAGGCAGAGCACCTCACTAACACTCTTCAAGAGAAACCTTGACGAGTGGATGGGTAACAGAAAATACACCCCTGAGATCACTTCACTGGCTCTTCTTGACAGAGCCCCAGTAAATTAATCAATGGGGCGGTGAAAGCTGACAAACTCTGGCTAGGCTTATAAATGCCCTCGGGCAGATAGCCTAGTACCTACCTATGAACCTATGAACCTAAGAGTTTTAGTACAGACCTCATGTATTCATATTTGTCCATCTCACAGAATGCAAATCTTTCCTGCTGAATTCAATTTTAGTAAAGGGAAAAAGAGAATACTGTATAATAACATATAGATAAAAAGACTCTGCTAGTATGTTAAGTAAAACATCAACGATAAAGAAATTGCCACCAACATTCTGTGCTGAAAAAAGTGGATACATCATGTGGAAGGGTAAATTATGCCTGAAAGTAGGTAGAGTTGAAAGAGTATATGTCCGCACAGAGCTAACTGTATATTAGTATTGTGGTCCTCAGCTGACATTAGTTAACTCTTTGTAGTCTGCAATATATTTACAGCTATAGGCTAATGGGCACTCTACCTTACAATGCCTAGTTTATCAATAATGGCATACATGTGGGGCTCTGCGTATGCCAAAAGACCAAGTTTCTTAAATGATTCACACTTTTACTTTGACATTTTACATTATTATTAGAGGCCTGTATAACATTTCAAAGTCTTACTGTGTTGGAGTCTGATAACGTTTTTAGAGAGGACATATTATAGCAATAACCCACGCCTGGGTGTGGGTAATGCAGGATTTACCCATGGTTGGCGTGGTTTGGTCCCGAGGGTGAAGCCCGAGGGACCAAACAAAGACAACCGTGGGTAAATCCCGCATTACCCACACCCAGGCGTGGGTTATTGCTATTATACTATGACATTATTTAAGAAAAGAAATAATTACTTTTCTTAAATAATGGCATTGTATAATGTCTCTTTGCTGCCCTTCCGCAGCTGGCTGGTATCCGCGGCAGTTCTGATGCACTGCGCATGCCTACGCAGTACATCAGAGCTGTGGCCAAATTCAACAGAGAAAGCAAGATCTCCGTTGCTTTTTACTGTTTTGCTATGTTAAATGGGTTTAACATAGTGAGACTGATTTAAAATAAGCAACGGAGATGTCCGTTGCTTATTATAAAGCTGTCTCGCTATGTTAAACCCATTTAACATAGCGAAACAGTAAAAAGCAAAGGAGATCTTGCTTTCTCCGTTGCTTTTTTTTTTTAAACCTGTCTCGCTATGTTAAATGGGTTTAACATAGCGAGACAGCTTTAAAATAAGCAATGGAGTCCGTTGCTTATTTTAAAGCTGTCTCGCTATGTTAAACCCATTTAACATAGCCAGACAGGTTTAAAAAAAAAGCAACGGAGAAAGCAAGATCTCCGTTGCTTTTTACACACTGTGTCGCTATGTTAAAGGAGTTTAACATAGCAAGACAGCTTTAAAAAAAGCAACGGAGATCTCCGTTGCTTTTTTTAAACCTGTGCCGCTATGTTAAACTCTTTTAACATAGCGAGACAGTGTTTTAAAAGAGACTTATAGTAATGGAAAAAGTCCGGGCGACCGGACCTTTTTCCATTAGTATAAGTCGATTTACAATGTGTACGCTGGCCAATCAGCATGCACGTTTTGGAATATTAATGGGGGGGTCATAGTATAATCCTTTATAATTCCTTGTTAACCTACATGGCTTGGTAATTCCAGAGTCTTTTTTTTTAGATTCAGACAGAGAATTAATGTTTGTAGAGCAGAGTGCCATCCAGGTCTAATTTGGCTTGAACTGTTGCCCTTTATTTTCATATTCCCTAAGCTGTAACCATGTTTTGCCGTATTTATGGCCAGATTGTTAATGATGTATGCTTTGGGTAGCACACTACTCTTGTCACTACTAGTTCCAGGAGAATTACTCCTTCATCCCCCAAGCTGCACAGACTAATGAAGGAATCAGCAGGAATGTCCCTAATTCCAAAAGAGGAAGCAAGTTCAAACTGTGAGGTGACACCAATGGAAAATGTCTAAAAAAGTGCAGCCCATTAAATCAATGTGCACAGCACTGAACACTTCTGTAGCTGTAGCTCTGAAAGGGCACTGCAGGTAAGAAGTGGTGTACAACATAAAAACCTCAAATAATTCTTATGTACTGTACTGGAGGTGATGGAAACAGGTGAGGGTGTGGTCAAAATCCATGTATGTATGTATGTATGTATTTTGCCATTAAAATTTGTAATGTTTACAAATTGACTGATTTATGTAGTGCTGGATGAATTTCTTCTTGCACCTTTGAAATATTTCCAGGCATGTAATAGATGGAAGCCTGTTTAAAATTTGCCCCTTGTTGTGTTTATCCTATATAATTTGTCATACAAAGTCATTGTATACCAATAACATGATGTTTACAGGTATTGTGTTTGACATGTGATTATGCAACTGAATTTACCAATACTTTATTGTAAACTTTACACTCCATCAAGTTAATTATATTAAGAAGCATTGATTGTTTTTAGCATAATTTTTAGTTATGTTATTCTTAAGTGTACTTGTATCAAATGATTATCTCCCTTTCTCTTTTCCCAAAACCTTCCCCAACATTTTTTTATTTTGTGTGTCGTGACTCTGTTGATCATGTCTGAGAGTCCAAAAAATATGAATAAAGTTTGTGGCTGCTTGCTGCTTGCTCTTTAGTGTTAGGGTATAAAAAAGACATTAACATGGTGTGACACTTCAGTTGTGCATCATTAAAAATGTCCAACTGCTGTGATGACCTGGTCAGAGTACTTACACCTACCACCATCTTAATTCCCTTATTTCATTCATGTAATGGATCCTGCACCAGTGAGCAACCTACTTAAACATCTGTTGTTATGGTTACTGTACCTGTGCCACTTTACTTTCTTCTTATTCCTCATGACATTCTATATCTCCCACAAACTGAGAAAACAGGTCTTCTGAATTTAAGTTCTATAATGTGGAAGCAGATATACTATTCTTTGCTATACTCTCTGCTAGATTTTTTTGGAGTCATGTTACTGGATATTATCGTGTCCAGTATTGTATAAGTATTTTATTTATTTATTTATTTATTTATGGTGCATTTCTGAAGTATGCTGCCGGGCTGAGTCTGAGAAAGATCCATGGGGATCAGTGGTCTACCCCAAAAAACAAATACAAATAAATAAATAAATATGCCTAAAGGCAGTGAAGAAAAATTAATGCCATATACTTTATATTCCATTGATGTCAATATCCTGTATATGTGCTCAAGTTTACAGTGTGGGTAAAGTAATTGCAATAATAGCACATATTTTTTTTTACTTCTACTCTTTTTAATTATTTTTATGTGGGTTAAACTCAATGACATTACTCAGTTGTTGACCTATGAAAAATAACAATTATTTGTATAGTATAGAAAAGAGAGTGGGGAAAAAGTGCATGGAGAGGAACAGTCCACCAGTCAAGTGACATTTTATGATAAGCTGCATATAGAAATATGGAAAGATGCTGAATCATGGAGAAAAAGATACCTAATGGAAGAATGCAAGAATCTAAAGAGCTTAGATACTAATGATTGTCTGATTTTCCCTTTAGTTCTCCTTCATTCCATTTCACTTTCTCATAATTGTCTTTATTGCTGACTTTTTATTATTACTATTATAAAACCTCTGAGGATCAAGAATGCAGATAATATTTTCCTGTACAAAATAGATGGTGTAGATATTAAATTATATTTCCATATTTTTCTCTAACTTCTATCTATCCTGATCATGTCCTCCCTCTATTTCAAATATTAGCTATATTTTTACTACTGCAATTCATGTTTCTATTTTTCTAATGTTGATAGCACTCTCCTGTAAAAAAAATAGTTATTTTGATTAGTAGATAATATTTTCATATAAATTCTCTGACTGTGCCCTTTTCATATATTTGTTTTCTATAGATTTTTCTGATGTATATATTATTATTCTACTATCTTTATAGATTTCCTGTAATATGGATATTATTCTACTATCGTGATCCACTATGACAAATTGCTGTACCTAGTATTTCATGTTCTTATTTTTTTTTGATATATGAATACATTTTTGTAATGAAACCTTTCTCCCAGGTCTTGCGCTGAAATGGGATTTAAAAACACTCAATCAGTCAATAAATGCTGGGGAACTCACTGCTGTGTAAACAGAGGAGGAGAGTATGACTAAATAAAAAAAAGAAAGAAAGAGAGAGAGATTATGAATAGATGTGCTGGAACCATGTGTCAAGGATGGGACAGTTTTAGGAAGAACTTTAATTTAAACTGCTGAAATAAATATGCTCCAACATTCAGAGGAGAAAAACTGAGCATAAAAGATGAGACAGCAACCACAGTGCAAAGCAAAAGTATAAGACCCCTATATATTACTTAAATACATTACTTAGAATGAAATAAGGAAAAAAGGGGGGTATGCAGAGTGATTTTTTAATGCCTTCTCAAAATGAATTTTTAAACGAATATGCATTCTTTAAGAGGATGGTAGAATCTGCTGGAATAGTTCTAAAGCAGAGACATGGGGAGGGACTATGAAAATTCTACCTGTAGTCAGAGAGCAGAAAGTGAGTTTGGTGTATAGGTAGTTTTCCAAAGTTTGGCGGAAATTGAGAGGCCATCTCATTTTGGAGATGGCAGCTGATAGAGCTGCAGATTTGAATAACTAGGTTTAATACACATTTTTAGAATGAAAGGTAGTATGGAATTTGTGGGAAAGTAGTCTCATACAAATTATAGAGATGGAGAGGATTCTTCGAGGTTCAAAAAATCTCAACCGTTCGGAGTAGGGTCATCTAGGCTGACTGCAGCACTGAGTAGATGATGCTGTCTCTGTTACTGGGGGTGGAGGTTTATGAGGGGAGCTGAGTTTCATAGCTTAAGAACAGAAGGGTAAAAAATGTATCACAGGACAAAACATCAGAAGAAGAGATTTTAACAATATATACAATAGAAGGGATACTAAAAGTTAAACAGTTTCAAAAGATAAAGACACAGAGTAAGAATGAATTTAGCCAAAATCTACAGCAGGTATCTGGGAGATGGTAACTAGTGTGGAGTACATTTATGTTAGTCATAATAGTTGATGTACCTGTACGTGTTTATATTTTTCTTGAGACTGCTATACAAAAGTAACTCCATGAAATTCTTTGATGTGTCAGTATCTCACAGATTACACCAGGACTGGGAGGATTTGTGGCATCGATGCCTTTGATATGAGGCTGACATGCAGATTGGTATACATTCTGCATACATATGTTCCTTCCCTAATAGCAGAGCTTCCGAGTCAGTAAGCTTTCCAGTCTTTGCATATTCTGGCCTTCACTAGGTGATATGTAAGAAAAAGCAGACATGGTCATCCTTTGCAGATAAAACAGAAATCAATGGATAATCATTTCCTTTTTTACGCTTCCAACAGAAAACTGCTTGCATTAGAAATCCAGATACAAGACATCACAGATACGGCTTTATCCACCATTTTCTTGAATTGGTATATCTGATAATTAAATACTCAGAATCCCACAATAGTAGAGAAAAGTAAAAATAAAGGAAAACCAAATGCAGTAAGCATGTTACAATATTATACATAAAGTTTAATTCCCAAAGTGCAGTAGAATATGGATCTCAGAAAAAAATATATATAAACACAGCATCACTTGGCTTTTCTGTTAAATTCCTTTCATTTATAATGCAGGTGAGAATTATTTCTATTCAATGCAGCTGTAATCCAGACAAATCCCATGATAATCGCACTCTACTCTGCATGAAATGTACTGTTGTATGACTAAAACAATCACTTACTAACAGAATGCATCACAACGCAGATCACAGGAGCTGTATTTACACCCACGTGGTTTACCATATTGACATTATGATACAACAGCCTTCTCACATGATCAATCGCTTGTGTAGGAAGACAGAAATTAAAATTCTGTAAAACAAATTGTTCTGACTAAGCAGCACATGGCCTGCATTTAACCTTGAAAAGTTATCTGTTTAAGACTTTACGTTCCCTCAGTAAAATTTTGACATTAACAGACAAAGTTGAAAGAAGTGAAGATCTCAGATAGGATAGGGACATTTCCATGTCATACCTGCAAAGCCTGTCCCTATATTTCAAAGAAATAAGTTCTTTATTCATCCCACTATGGCAGTTAATATCAAATAAAGTTTTATGCAGACTGCACTAGTGCTGCAGGCAGACAAATATTTTGGATTAAATGATAGTGTCCCTTTAAAACCTTATTTAAAAACTAGGAGGTTATTGCATTAATTGTTTTTACTAATTGATTGGTTAATTGAGTTACTGCTTGTGTATTTAAATTATGTGTTTTACTATGTGGTATGGTCTGATGAAGTATTACACGAAAGCGCTTACCAGTTATTAAAGTGCTTTCCACAGCTTTGGTGGTCGTTGTCTTTATCCAGTTCTACTATTAACAGACATACAACAATACTGGAGTTGGGAATTATTTAGTTTTTAAGATGTCAGACCTGAAGACTGAAGTCTTTATGCATTGATGGCAATGAAATAATTACTGGATTTATTATTATGGCATATGCAAATATCTGAGAAGACTCACCTAATTTTTATAACTTCCGTCAACAATTGATAGTAACATGGATTATTTTATTTTGTTTTCAAAATGAACCATGGAAGGTATACAAAAATAAATAGCACAGTCTGTTATGTGAAATTGTAAGTTGAGGCAATGCACAAGGAAGGAGTTATTAAGGGTGACACAGAATGACCTCACTACCTCAGCAATAGCATTGTATACACTGAATGCTAATGACAGCATAATGACATGCAAATGAGTGCCAGCATGCAAATGAGAGTCATTGTGCATGTAAATGAAAAAAATCAAACATTATGGCATGATTCAGAAATGTATAAATTTACCATGATAAGGCTAAATGATCAACTTTTCTGAGCACCAGGATTTTATGGTATGCAGGGCTATCACTTAATGGACATTATATGTTAGTGGTTGCCTGTGAAGCCAGTGTCTTTGATGTAGAATGTCAGTGCCCTCCATGTCTCTGAAGAGTCAGAAAGAGTTGACAAACCATTACCCAAATTGCGGGGACATTGCTGACTGTTAAAATGTAGACAGGGGCACGTGTGATCCAACACAAGAATTAAAAAGGATAATGGCATGATTCTCCCATTGGGCATGTACGTTTGTCAAGCAATATCCATCCTTATTATGTGGATCTCCCGATTATGACAGCATTGAATTGAGGGACCCTGATTGTCTTGCCATCTGGGGTGTGCCCATTGTGAAGCCAGAAGAGTTTCCACACTCAGAGAAAGAACCAACCATGGGCAGTGTGGACAGTGAAGGTCTCTTTGCAAAAATATGTTCTGTCTAGTAAGCCTAGCATGTGATCATGCAACAGACATCCAACCACCAGCATGGCCAAACCAACTGGCTGCACCAGTGGCTTCCACCATGACCACTACTTTTCTCAATAGCATGGTTCCTTCTGGGTCCTTTATGCCATGGCTTTCTGCTTGTATTTCAGGATGCCCCACAGTATCTGTTGCAGTTCCTCATGCAAGTCATACAGCACACTCAACACATCTGATATGCTGTGAGAAGTGACAGTCTTTGCCAGGATCACTGACCTACAAATCTCCTAACTGATGTCAAAGGTGATGCCCAGGTCCTTGAATGTCCTAAAGTCATGGCAGTGATGGCCACTTACTCAGCTCTCCAAGTGCACCCTCTGATGCCATCTGTGATGCTGACACCTCTATAGTAGAGGTGGGTCTGGTGTTGGCAGGACACCATTCACTGAAAACAACTCATGCCACAGGTTCATCTTGCCCTCCACTGTCATCTGTGGCTGATGTGAGTGTGACCCTCCCTGTTAATGTGCTCCACTGCTAATACTGCAGACATTGACACTTTGTCACTGTGATCTGCTGGCATTGGATATGTTCTGAGTCATTGTGTTGGATACAATGTGACTGTAATCTGAGAATGGATACAGATTACATATTTTTGGCAATGCTGGGTCATATTCTGTGACTTCTACCACCATGTGGCACACAGACTGCTACATGCAAATTCTGTATACAGCTTGTAGACATATACATGCCTTTTGTTGCACTTTGTTGCTGTTGCAGTCCAGATGCCCATTGATAACCGATATGTATATGTATTTTGTTGAGAAAACTCTTCACAGATGCAAGTCACTGTTCTACCTGAATGACATCTACTACTACCCAATTGGTGCATCTCCTACAGAGTCAGTGATTCTGCAGTCTACCTGTACTATTGCTGTATTATATATGTTTATGTCCTGCAATAAGTGCTGCACCCCAAGTTTTAAAAGATCTTGTCTGCTTTGCCCTTGTCTTTGATAAGCATGCTATGTGTACACAGGGACTGTAGTAGCACTTCCATCAACTGTGTGCTGAACTTTTCCAGCATTTGCAATTCCTTCTGTTGCATGGCAAGCTGTTCACACCTGTTGGTTATACATATGGAGCAGTACGTATTCGTGTGTGTGTGTGTGTGTGTGTGTGTGTGTGTGTGTGTGTGTGTGTGTGCGCGCGCGTGTGTGTATGTGTGTGTGTATGATTGCACATGCCTGTAGACAACTAATTCTTTACTGCCCCAGCCCACGTTCTGTGGCAAAACCCTGTCTTCTGTGTGCTCCTATAGTATAACTATTCTGACACTGTACCATAGTGTGGCAGCACTGGACATATCAGCCTTGCTTGATGCCTATAGCTCTTGTTCTGTTAACAAAGTCTGGGTCTGGTGTACAGTGGGCCTCATATTTCTGTATCATGCCATGCAGTCTGTATACATACCCAGCAGGGCAATTACCAGGCCTCACCATGTTCCCTTTGTCATGTTAGGTTGAGCCTTATACACTAGCAGGTCTGCACTTGTCCTTCTCTGTCTTCTGAACCATGTCTGGTTGATCTCCCCTCCAAAAGGTGTGCATTCTGTCCTGCCATATTACATGTTCCCTCCCTGATTTAGCTTCCTCCTCAGCTTATCAGTCCTATGTCATGCCATGTGCAATGTTATCACATGTATACTTCTCTACACTGACACTGTGTGTCTTTTGCTTCTATATAGCCTTGTATGGAAACTGTGGTATTTAGGCCCATTACAAATAGCCTGGTATTTTATCTCCCAAAATATGGTAACCATATTTTATCATGCTGGAACAGGCCTTATAAAATGCTAAGTATGCACATGAGAGGAAACAGTGTGACTGTCTCTGGATCATGCTGATAAAATGACATGCAGCAGCCATAGTTGTTAATAAAACACTCCTGTCTCTCCATTCTCAGGCCAGAATGTCATGTATAGTGTGTTTGCATAGGTGACCACTATGAAGCCTGGCATGCTGCTAACTGTTTCTGTCACACTATTGTTAATGGCTTCATGCTAACCTACTGCCCATTGTTGCATATCTCATTTTTTCCATATTCTGATTTGTGTGGCCATACATACCACGTTTTTCTCCTGATTTTGACCATGAGAGAGAGAACATCATCTCTGCAGTCACTAGCTAGTTTGATAGGGCTCCTGGATGAAGTAGCATGGAGTCTAAAATCTTCCTTCATCTGCTCCACAGACACATAGGCAGCATCTGCTGGGGACTATGAGGTCCCTTTTGCAAAGCAGATGCCCGGCACCAGCTTACACAGGCACTAAGTGGTGCCACTGGCATCACCTGTTCTGTTGAGCAATGCACCCACAGACTTGTTTACCTATACAGGCAACACCCAGACCTTTTACCTGTGGAAAGTAATGGTTTGGGAGTGGGTGCTACATTACTATTGTACACATTCTATTCTTGGTTTGGAACTGCATATTAGGCCTGGTACCAGTAGCTATGGCAGTCTTCTGCTGTGCAGGATATTCTGTGCTGATTACTGTTTGATGCTTCCCTGTGACCAGAGGAAAACCCAATGGTGTGTCAAAGGATGACACAGGCTGTCCACTACTGGGAGTGTGTTGTAGAGGTAATGTACTATTTAATAAGCTGCAACATACATTGCTAATCTATTATACTTGTTTCTCTTTCTTTTCTTTTTTGTTTCTTTTTATGTGTCATTTTGTTTTACTCTTCCCTTTTTACTTTTGTTGTCTTATATTTCTGCAGCTGTTTCCTTTTTCAACAGGATCAGTTGTGGTGCAGTCAATGATAAAGTGGTGCCTACCTCTGAGTCTGTAGCAGTCCTCAGGCCTGCCTTTTTAGGATGGTAAAAGACAGCCTGTGGAAACTGACTTGGAGTTTTCATTGGTGGCCTCCATGGCCTACTCCCAGGAAGTGGTGCAAAGGATCCTCATCTAAGGTTAGTATAGAGGAGTTCTCTTGGATAATTTTAGCCATAAAACTTTCAGACAAAAATAGTTTTGTAGCCCTTCTCAACTTAAGTACCATATATGAAGACTAGAGACAGCAGAGTCTCACATTTATCCAATCTAAAAAAAAAGAAAACTTTAGAAAAAGAGAAGTGTGTTAACATGGAGATGGGAAATATCTCACATAAGCCTACAAATTTATCGGGCCATCTTAGGTCTGTGGGTATCAGCACCAAAGAGGCACCTTTACAGCTCCTGACCCAGATGCCTAATACCACTTTTACTCAAATTCACCAGCTGTCCATGTGATGAGACTTTAAACCAAAGCCCCATCTGCCTAGGTTGGCTGTTGTTCAGGTAGATGGAAACATCCCACAGCATGTATAAAAAAGAATATGCATTTTATTTATTTACATCTGTAAAACTATTTACTATAAATATATAAACAGCATGCGATGCAAATCAAGCATTACAAATACTTAAAATGCAAGAATATGCATACAATTTTTATTACATTTGCCACCTCCATCTTTTATTCCATCACCACTTTTTTAAATTTATTTATAGCATTCCAAGTATCCCATATTTTGGTATAAAGCTGTTCCTGACATCTCATGCTTCTTAAGATGATAGTGAAGCTATTTAGAATTGATCAATGCTCTATCCTGGTAAAACAAACAAACAAAAAAAAACACACACAAATAAATAAATAAAATAGAAACAAACACCCATTATATGCTAAATAACTAAATAACAGTTTATTATAAGTGTCTATTTTTCATTACTAACTTCTTCATATAAACTGATTAAAATAATTTTCATGCTAACTTTTGCAAAACAAATCCATGAAACTTCTCCGTACATATCTTAAATACTTCTTTCACTTGTACACATTCAGTAATCGATTCTTTTATCTACATCATATATATGGCATTTCCTTCCACCTGCTTATATTTTAATGCCGTTTTAACAGATAATTTTTCAATAGTCAAATGCCACCTAAAATCTTTCATCTCAAACTCATTTTGGAATCTTTCATGGCTTTCTTTTACACCACTTTGAATTTCTACTTCTTTATTTTCTTATATCTTAACAATAATATTTCTTCATTATTCATTCAAACCATTAACCTCTTGTTTTAATCCTGTCATCCCACCTTAACTTCTATCTGCTTATAAACTCATATTTTTCCTCTTCCATCATATATTTTTTCTCTTTTTTGTGTATCCTATTAAACTTTATGTGTTGCAGAGGACATTTTGCTAACATAATCATCCTGTTTTAAATATATCTTGTACATGATCCAATGCATAAGTTTGAAAGCAAGAAATACAATGTTTATTTTAAACTTACCCCCCCCCCCCCTTGACATAGCAATAAACATTAGTTCTTTTGACAGGATTAAGATGTGAACTCCACAATAATGAAAAAATATATATTTCCAAAATATATATATATTCCAAAAAATAAATATTTCTTTTTCATTTTTACAGGAAAGACAAAATACCGCAAATATCCTAACTTCCCCAATATACAACTATAAATAACTATAGATAAGATGTTATGTATAAGATAAATTGAAGGTTTTCCACATTGCAGTTATTTGTCTAGTTTCATCTCTTAAGTCTTTCCACTGGTTCAAGATAATATTTCCATTACCAAATTTAACGCCTTACAAAATTATCTGTATTTAAAAATATCCTGTAATTCTTGTACATTTACCTGTGTCTTTACTCTTTTTATTTATTTTTACACATAATATTGCTATAAATCTATCAGTTTATATAATCACTTCTTTAATCTATACTTTTGTTTTAGTAACAATAGCTAAATCATCTGCATATACCATGTAAACATGCACATTAACAATATCTTTAAATACAATTTTGCCACCTCTAACTTTTTTTCCACCTTGGAAACAATAATATTCATTACTAAGGTAAATAGTACACCACGTTGGGGACATCCTAGTTTTACACCCCTCTTTAATTGTATTTCCCTAGAAAACCATCCATTAATTAAAGCATAAACATATGATGCATCATATTCAGTTCTCAGTACCTTCATAAATCTCTTTCCACATCCATATCGTTATAATATATTACATATACCATTATGACACACACAATCATATTTTTTCAATGTTACATATCACAAGCTTTATATTACCTACATTGTTTTTTCATTTCTTTCACTAGCTATTTTATTATAATCAATAAATCCTTAGCACATATTCCTCTATTCCACACACCTCTTTAATTAATCTATTTTCTATTATAGTTATAAATATAATTTCTGCTCCATTTAGTAATTATTTGTCTAGATTACTACTTCCTAACCAGTCACTCATAACTTCTATTAATGCTTTCTTTTTACATGTTCCATCTGTGAATAACACATATACCCTATGTCATCATATCCAGGCACATTATTCCTTTGAATATTTATCATAACCTCATCAAATTCATTGAAACTAATATCTTTTTCTATTTTTACTTATTTCTCTGTCAATTTTCTAAATATTTCATTCTTTTTTTTTGTCTGTTATACAATTGCTATACATATCTATAATGTGTTCTTCATTAACTTTTATAATCCCTTGCAAATCCAAAACTTCTCCATTGCATTGCAAATGCATTCTAATCCCCCTCTTCTCTTTTTACTTTCATCCCTAAAAAGGGTGATTAAACTGCTGCTACATTGTTATAGTTCCTTTGCACACAGAAAGAAAAGTAAGATAAGATTTTTAATTTCCTAATCTGTTTTTTAAATTCATTTTAACAGTCTGTAACTGCTTAACCTAAGATTTTTAAGATTATTAGTAATCAGAGTACATAGTTGCACTGCAGTTTGCTATTTAAATGGTCTAACTGTTGTTATTAAACCCTAATTTCATTCTTATGTACTGTATATGTCACACTAATTCAGAACTAGTGCTAGCATTAAGACAGTTCCAAGCAAGTCATCTCAGAGCTTAGGGTCGAAGAATTTCACAGCTGTTCTTTGCTATGTTCTTTTAAATTACTGCTACTGTGTAATAGTTCCATTATATACATGCAGAAAGATAAGTGAATATTTTTCATTTCCTGATCAGTTTTTAAATTCATTTTAACAGTCTGTATCTGTGTTAGCTAGAGATATTCATCATGTTGATCACTGCTGTAGTAGCCTTAGCTATATGGGCTATAACCTACCAAAGATATAACAGCTGCCCAGCTTCCAAAACTTCAGGGCACGTTCCAAGCACCTCAGCTGTTAGCTTGCTCAAGCTGAGTAGGAGGCATGTTTATGCAAGAAGGCCTTCATAGCTTTACTGCTGCAGAAGAGTACATTTCCGTGAGGTTTTTGAGAATCGAAGGTCAGTTTGCGCTTCCCTTTGCTGTGCAGATAAATTCACTTTGGGGGAAAAAACGCTTCCATTTTTTTAATATTGTTGATGTTTTATTACTTTCTTCTTCAGGAAAGCTATTTTAAAACTTAGAGTGTTGTATTTTAATGGACTGTCTCGATACAGTACATTGTATTTTAATGGACTATCTCGAGACTGCAATATACTTTTAGATGGAGAGTTTGTTTTCTCTGTCAGTTTAAATGGGTGTAAAGTAACTGAAAAGAGTTTTTTCTGTGGAAAAGTGTTTATTTTACTTTTGTGTAGCTGGTATAGTGTTTTAAAGTGTTTTTTTTTTTTACTGTATTTTCTGTCAGAAATGTAACTTTTGTAGACTGGTAGCATTTACTGACAATTGCTGTTTGTCTTTCCTAGGGAAAACACTATTTTTGGCTTGAGCATAGAACATTCTACCAGTCCCACAATTCATCTTTCTTCCAGTCATAGAAACAAAACATTAAGCAAATAGCCTTTGCCACCAAATCGGCTTATAATTTGCCTCAGCTGCAGGTCGGTGACTCTGTTGTGGCCATTTGTTGCCCCTCAGACCACTCATCTTTTACCTCAGATCCCTCTGGTGCAGCACCTAGAGCTACTCTGGACCAGGGTTTAGCCATGTCCTTTGAGGCTGTTGAGGGCTCCTCAGTGGGCAAGGGAGAGCCACTCTTGTCAGTCCTTGGAGAGGGAACAGGGTCTGCCAGAATGCCCAGTCTATTCCTGGGAAACTGCTGCTGTCATTAGTAACACAGTTGGCCCCATTTGTCCTGTCAAAAAGAAACAGAAAACCAAGTATGTATCTACTCCCTCACACTTTCCTTTGGGTAGAAGTAGTCTATAGGGTCTGGCTTATGGTTTTCATCTAAAGTAGTGTCTTGTAAATGAAAAAGGGATACCTCTTTTCCTCAAGATACTGAATCTGAACAGGAAGATGCAGAGATGGAAACAGTTTTGGTAAAAGAAAAAGGGATCCCTCTTTTCCTAAAGTCTGAATCTGAACAGGAAGTTGCAGGGACAGATACAGTTTTGATAAATGAAAGTGGTATCTCTCTTTTCCTTGAGATTCTGAATTTGAACAGGAAGATGCAGGAATGAATACATTTTTCCTGAGATCTGTGATTCAGACTCAGAGGGAAGTTCAGCTTCTGATTTTCCCTGGGGAGGTTTCTTTTTCTCTGAAAATGTTTCTAGAATGTGCCAGTGTTTTCAGAACAATTAGATTTCTCAGTCCCTCAGAAAATACTGAGTTTTTGCAGAAGGATTTTCCAGAACCTAAACCCATTCCTTCTGTTCTGACTGCTTTAGAGGATGTGTGTGTTATTGCCTACACTTTTACTGGCAGCCAGCTGCCCCTAAAAAGGCAGATAGTTTGTATAAAGTTCCTCAGTCTTTTAAATATTTATACACTATTCCCAAACATGACACAACAACTATAGCTTTAGTTTCTCCCACTGCTGATAAGCAATTAATTAATTCTAGTCCTACTCTTTATGATAAGGATGGAAAATTATTGATAGGTATGGGAAAAAAGTGTTTAATTCTGCAACTTTGATTTTCAGAATTTTGAATTGTCAGGCTCATATGCTCAAGTTTGTTGTAACAGATTCTGAAAGTATGAGGAATGTTATATCTGAAGTTTCTTTTCTCATTGTTAGCAGAGTGTGTATGACTCTGTTGATTATAATTCCAAGGCTATGGCCACTGATACTGTTTTCAGGAGGTTTGCAAGGCTGCATTCACAGAACCTCACAGATAATATAAAAATTAGATTTTAAATTCTCCCTTGAATTGAGATTTAGTGATTGGCCCCTCTGCTTGACAGGTGATCAAAAAGTGTGATGAAAGCTGAAAACTGGTCCAGGGAATCTTTTAAGATATTTCAGCCATCATTTTTCCAAATTTTCCAGGGGGGATTTTCTGTCTCTTCATCCAATTTTGGGGAAAAAAATAGAATAAACAGACTCAACAAAATACAGGTAAAGAGATGGTGAAGAAAACATGGCGGGGGGGGGGGGGATTGAAGTCTCAGACCACCTAATACCAAGGACAGTCTAACAAGTCTGATTGACTATTTAAAAGTCCTTGTGAACTGCTCCACCCTTGGTCCCTTTTTTTTCTTCCAGAAAGCCTGAGTCTCCAGTTATCTCTATGGCAGCAGATAGTTTCAGGCAAATGGGTTCTGAAAATCATTCACCAAGGTTATAGTTGGCAGTGGGAGGAAATTCTTTCTTTCTAGTGAGTCATTCCTCATCCTCCAGTTCAGACTCCTTTATTTCCACACATTCTTTATCACATGTTATCCCAAGCAGTGATAGAACCAGTTCCTCCTTCCTAGGTAAGGAAGGGGTTTTATTCAAGAATGTTCCTTGCTCCAAAGAAAGAAAATTTTTTGAGAACAATTATGGCGCTTTATTTCCTAAACCTGTTTCTGAGAGTGCCCATATCGAAAATAATGTCATTTAACAACCTGTTACCTCTTCTTCCACTTTCAAGTTTAGTGGCAATACTAGACATTAAAAATGGTTATCATCACATACTTATTCATGCAGACTTCAGACACTTCTTAAAGTTTTTGTATATCTGGATCATATTATCAGTTCCCTGCTTTACCCTTTGGACTATCCACTGTACCAGGAATGTTCACAACATGTCTAGCTGCAGTTATAGAGAGACTTTGGCACTCAGGTTGATAAACTCACATTTGACCATCATGTAGCGGCCATGGTAAGAAAAGCCTTTTACCTGGTTCATCTCATAAGTAAAGGATTGCATCCAGAAAAAAGAAGGTTATTACCTCTCTATACTCCTCCCTCATTAGACCACTTGAGTATAGTGCCCCATTTGGGATGTAGCTCTCCAAACATCTGCACCAACTGGGAAGGCCACTGAAATACCTCACAAAAAGAATCCATGGCCTCCAACACCTGTCCTTTGCAGACAGGCTCAAATGACGGTCACACTACTCAGTATCGTACAGATTGCTGTGGGGTGAGCTGTATCTCACCTACAAGGCAATCTCAGAACTTGCCCTACTAGAGATGTTACATACCCATAAGTCTAACTCCTCATGCAGTACCCACTCAAATGTCCTGAATCTAATATGCGACATCAAAAAAACCTGCTGGAGAGACAGGCTTGTCTCCCAGAGGCTGCCCCATCTCTCTAATAGATTTCCATACATATCAAATGGAGCACTTTGCTGACCCTCTTCAAGCACAATATTGATGAGTGGATAGGAAGCCACAAATTTGTCCCAGGGGTTCCATCTGGGGCAGCAGGTGCTGACTGAGGTTTCTTTTTGAGGATAAACTCTTGGCTAGGCTTGTAAGGCCCCCAGGACCATTAGCCTAGTAACCTGCTATAATCCAATGATCCTATAGCTCATTGCAGGCAACTGGGTATCCACACTTTTCCATAGTTAAATGACATGCTTATCATTGCAGAGTCTTTTTCAAGTGTACAGAATCTCTCTTTTAGGTGAGAGGTCTTTTACAGAAGCTGGAATTCCAAGAAAACATTCAAAAAGTCTCTCTTGACTCCTTCACACAGGATTGTATACCTGGGATGTTAAATAAATATTTCAGTTCAAAAAGATTTTCTTTCACAGAAAAAAAAAGATCCTTATCTGAATCTATTTCTAAAGTTTTCAACTCAGATTTTGGACACTGCAAGGGAATACCTCAGGATTTAGGGTCTCATGGCATCTATGATTCTCATGATACCCCTGGCACGACTCCACATGAGAAAGGTACAGTGGCATTTGAAATCTCTTTTGTCCCAGTCAGCTCCCTTTATCTTTTCAAATCCCAGTGCTGGAATTTGTCAGAAGAGAAGTCATTTGGTAGGCACAGCATATATCCTTAAATCAAGGTCTCCCCTTCTCCCTCCCTGCGCTAAAGCATTCAATCACCACAGATGCTTCAGATTCTGATTGGGGAGCAGTTTCAGGAGGGATAAAACGGTAGGAGGCGTGGAACATAAAAAGCAGATACAAGCACATAAGTATGAAGGAAATGCTTGCCCTGATCAAAGCACTCAACTTTCAGAACTAGTTTTGGTCCTATTGACCTCTTCAGGTGGTTACAGAAAATACCACAGTAATGTGGTATATCAATAAGCAAGGGGGAAGCAGGCTTTATCCCCCTGTGCATACTGGCCATGTTAGCTTGGGATATAGCTTCACAGTGCAGTTTCTCTCTACAGGGATTCTACATTCCAACAAAGCGAAACTATGTGGTAGACAACCAGAGAAGGACCAGAACAAACCCTCACAAATGAAAACTAGTTCAGGAGTCTTCAAAGATTTAATCCATCTGTGGGGAGTTCCTGAAGTAGATATCTTTGTTTCCTCTCTAAACAATCAAGACTCTGTTCCAGGACTCCAAGTAAGAAGGTCTGGAAGGTAAATGTCTCTTCATTTCTTTGCACAGGAATAGGTTCATAGGTTCATACTAGGCTATCTGCCCTGGGGCAATTATAAGCCTAACCCGATTCTGTATGGCTTACGCCACCCCTTGATTTGAGTATACTGTGCCCTTTTTAAGGTTTAGTATACTGTGCCTCTGTCTAATAGTGACACAGGAGTAATCCCTGGGACAAACCTATGATCCCCCATCCACTTATCAAGATTCTTCTTGAAGAGATTCAGTGAGGTGCTCTGCCTCACATCAACTGGAATTCTATTCCAGAGCGAAGGGAGCCTCTGGGTTATGAACCTGTCCCTCCAGCAAGTTCTATTTATTTCTGTGCTGAGGTTCAAGTCCCTCGAGCATGTGGCTCTAAGGGATTTAGATTTACTGAGGTGGAGCATGTCCATTAATTCTGGATTTGACATAGCTTTGTATGTCAGGCATAGATCGCCAAGTAGGCGGTATGCAACTGAGTAGAGCTGGAGTTTTTAACCAAGCAGCATATGGCATCTGTTTGAGACCCTTGATCCTCTTGGTGAGATACTTTTGGGGTCTTTCTAATTGCTGCAGGTGTCGGGTAAGGTACATCCCAAAAGGGGCATTGTATTCTATGATGGGCCTGATGAGGGATGAATAAAGGGCACGATTACCTCTCTTGATCTAGATGTGAAACCCTTCATGATGAGGTGGGCTATGTAGAAGGTCTTTCTAACCACTTTGGCAATGTGGTTTTCAAAGGAGAGATTGCTATCAACTTGGGTCCCCAGGTCCCTAATAACTTTCTCTGTACTTAATGGGTTTCCGCCTATGTGGTAATTTGTGGGCACATTGCTTTTGCCAAAGGGTATGACTATACATTTTTTGGCATTTAGCTTTAAACCATGGCGCTGGCACCAGTTATCTGTCTCTGTGAGACCTTTTTGAAGGATGTTTGTGTCAGCTGGAGAGTTGATTATGGCGCCCAGTTTGCAGTCGTCTGCGAACTTGGTGAGCCATAGTCCTCCCACGTTTGCCTGTACCTCGGAAAAGTATATACTGAACAAGAGTGGTCCCAGGACAGAACCCTGTGGGACGCCACTTGTGACCGGTTTCGAGTCTGACATGGCTCCAGCAACTCTCACTCTGTGTGTTCTGTCTTTGAGCTAGTTTGCGACCCATCTTGTGACATAGGGGTTTATATTTAAGCTGGATAGCTTATCTATGATGCCCGAGTGGGGTATTGTATCAAATGCCTTTGCAAGGTCCAGATAGGCTGTGTGGACTACCTTCCCTTCATCTATGGCTTTGGTGACTGTTTCAAAGAAGTCAACCAGGTTCAAAAGGCAGGATCTGCCCTTGACAAAGCCGAACTGGGTAGGATCTAGTGTCTGTAGGTCCCCAATGTCTTTGTTTATGAGCTCCATAATGATCCTCTCCATAGCCTTGCAGACTAAGCTAGTCAGGCTTATGGGGCGATAGTTTCTAGGGTCCGTAGAGGCTCCACCTTTGTGGAATGGGACCACTGTTGCTGTATGCCATTCTGTGGGCACATATCCTGTAGTGAGGCTGAGATTGTATAGCTGTTTTATTTGAGGGATTAGTTCCTCTTGTAGTTCATGTAGGACGCAACCTGGGACGCCATCTGGTCCCATGGAAGCAGTGTTTTTTGCTTTGGAGAGGGCAGCCTTCACCTGAGCATCTGAGATGTTTGGGAGGCAGCCCTCTGCAGGGATAGATACTTGCTCTTTTGGGGGGGAGGGGGTGGAGAAGTTTGCACTGAACCTGTCTGCCAGGAATGCTCCTGTATGTTTTTTCACCCTTGCCCTTAATATTCAGGGTACTTCTGAAGATTTCTCCCATGATCAAAATGGTGACTATCTTCTGGCACAGGCAACCCTTGTTCCTCCTTCTTCTTTTGGAAATGGCTAGGGGCAATAACCACAAGCTTTCTCACAGACGGATCTACTCACACATAACAGGGCTGTTTGATATACCCAGTCAAAAAAATCTACTTCAACTGACTGCCTGGATGATTGGATCTTTCAGGCACATGTTTACCGAGGACATGCAGCAGGTACTAATGGAGGCAAGAAAACCTGCTACTAGAAAACTATATAGTAGCAAATGGAAAATATTTTCTAGATGGTGCTAGCAACATAACTAACACCCATTCAGGGCTAGTTGTTCCCTGGTTCTGCAATATTTGTGTGAGTTACTATTCTATTCCCAGGATTTAATAAAGCTTACACGGAACTAATCTCCACGTAAGCTTAGTGGCACGGCTTGAACACAGAGTTCAGAGTCTGTGTGATCTAGTAAATAAGGCTGGGGGTGTGCATGAGCCTCCCAGCATTATACCAGCATGGATGTGATGGAATAATGCAAATCACTTCATTTTCTGGTGAGAACCATGCAAATGAGGTGAATTTGCGATCCAGCAAGCAGACAGGCATCTGTGTTGGAGCTGTGTCCGGAGCAGAAATGCATTTGGTTAGTAACCGTGTACATTTATGCAAAAATCAAAACAGGGGCATGACAGCTCAAAGTAAAGCATGTATTATGTTTATTAGTCATACCAATGGCCAAAACTATGACCATTGGCATGCCAAAGTGTTTAAAAATTGCAAAAATCAAACTTTTTTTTGGCCGATTTTGGCCATTTAAGTGGAGCACAGCGGTGTGCAAATGCGATCATGCAGAAAATAAAAAATATAGGAAAAAGGCAATTAAATGTAAAACAGTAATACTGCCATTATAGTGGGCAGCATGCAGACTCATAACAATAACAGGTAACAGTGGTTGCTAAGGACATAGGCTCCGGTGCAGTGGTGTAACTAGGGTATAAGCCAGTTAGGAGTATCTAAATGAGCTACATTTATTAAATAGTAAAATGGGAGACCATATCCATAGATACCTAACTATGTAGGAGCTATAATGCGGTGGTTTAAGCAGAAGTAGCAGCTTACATGAAAAGGGTGTGTGTCATGCTTGGTGTAAGCACACTGAGCTCCGTGGCTCCTATTTGCGCTCAGCTAAACACAGCTAAGCAGGGGAGGGGGGGGGTATCTGAGGCTGCTTAGTTATACTTGGCTAGTTCAAGGAATGATGAGCATGTTCTTGTCCAGGGGAGGGTCTTTTCTGCTCAGCAATGTTTACACTAGCTAAAACAGTTTGTGTGGTGTGCCATGGAGCTTAAACACAGTGGAAATAGAGAAAAGAAAAGGAAATAGCAGAATTAAGGAAATTAACTAATACGGACTCTGTCACTCACAGTGGCTCATTCAAACCCCTGAATAATAGAGCTGGCAGGTGGAATGTATCATAGTCAGCCAATTACACAGGCAGCATAAAGTATGCAAACACCTTTCAGTCTGTTTTTTCCCCACAAACTCTGCACCATTGGTGTACACACTTGGGAATTTTTACTGACAAACTGATAGGGGCTGGTGCTGCTCTGCTACATCTGTATGTGCTACAGACTGAGGGCAGTGATGAAGATAATGCTGACAACTGGCCCAGACTGAAGAGGAGAAGAGTGTTCAGACCCAGGGTAACCTTCCAGGGGCTACATGATCTGGAGATACTAGAGTGCTACAGGGTGGGCAGGGACATACTTCAGCAACTCAATGAGCTCTGCAGGCCTCACCTCAGACACAGAGCCAACAGAGGGGAACCCATCCCAGTTGAAACAAAGGTATGTGTAGCCTTAAGAATATTAGCTACAGGTACTTTCCAAAGACCTACTGTGGACATCATGGTGGTCTCACAGGCATCTGCATCCAGGGTACTCCACCAGTGCCCGGATGCCATGCGACCACATGCCAGTGAGCACATTAATTTTCCCAGCACCCCTGAGGAGAGTACCAGCAATACGCATCTCTTCCACCATGTAGCAGAATACTCAGGGGTACCATGTGCCATAGACTGCACTCATGTCCATATCAAAGCACCATCCAGTGAAGACAGTAAAATGTATGTCAACCGCAAGGGCTATCACTCCATCAACTGTCAGGTCATGTGCAATGCCAAGGTCATTATTATGAATGTATGTGCTGGCAGCCCTGGCAGCTATCATGACTCCCACATCTGGCATGCCTCACAGTTGTACCAGGCATTTGCAAGGGGGACATCCCATATGACCATCTTGTGGGATATGCTGGCAATGCACTGGGACCGTGGATGATAACACCCATCAGGAATGCACACACACCCACTGAAGAACGCCACAATGAGGCACATGCACAAACTAGGAACATTATAGAGCATGTGTTTGGGATGCTGAAGTCACAGTTCCACTGTCTTGACATATTTGGTGGAGCCATGCAGTACTCTCTAGTCACATGTGCACACGTGTTCTTTGTATGTGTTATGCTACACAATATGATCCTGCAGAAACAGCTGCAGCAGGAACATCACAGTGAAGGGGCAAAAACCACCCACCATTACCAAGGTCTACACAGGCACAGGGGGACTTGGAGGAGGAACCCCCTGAGCCTGCCCCTAAAGGCAGATGTAGGCATGCCCAGTATGCCCTGGCCTTAGCAAAGAGGCAATGCATAGCACATACACTGACACCCTAGGGACCCCAGGACTGACACCTCTCTCTCTGACTGGCACACACAGTAAAATGGATGGCAGACACATCACACTACTTGAACCTTACCATGTATAGGCTGTGTACTGCTTGCATTCGACAGAGTCAGCCCTCAAGCACTGTCCTCACTCTCCTTAACAATAGATGAATGGAGTAGTACATTCTGGTAGCATATCTCAGGTATTGTTGCATGTATGGAAGGGAATGGGGTGGCCTACCGAGATAGCAGCAGACAACTGACAGCTATGTGGGTCAACAGGAAATGTATACCCAATGCTGGCTTCCACAGAGTATGCAGTAGGTCTCTAGGTGACAAAACTCACTGCAGTGTATGCTGGGGACAGATAAAATGGGGGGTGGTCATAGGTCACATGCAGGGATGTCAATGTTGGGGTCCCATACTCACCCCTCAGCCTCTCACAGCAAGTCAGCCATAGAAAACCATTAAGAAATGTCTGGAAAAGGCCCACAAATATGGACAATGATGAAATATTCATCTTACAGACTTACACAGTGATATCACAGCAAGTCTTGCAGTTGCATGAAGTCTCTGAAGAGTAGGAAGTCTGAAACTCAAATGTCTGCCCTTACTTTCTAACCTGTGGTCTTTAGTGATATGCCAGTATTCTTCAAGACAGGCACAAAACTATGCTAAATGGAAACAAAAAGGAAAGTCAACATCTGCACAGTTTGTGTAAATGTGTACAGTTGACAGGTATGTCCCCCAACACACCCGTGTCCCCATAGAAATGCAGTAACATGTATGTTTGTAGGGTAATTGCAGCAGAGCACACATTCCCAGGGCTGTCCCAATCAACAGGATAACTTGTTGCATGTCCACAATATGCAGGGGTCAATGAGCTATGCATATGTGTGGGTTAATACTGTCAGGAAGTGGGCAGCACTTACTCCTGGCTGTTGTTGCTTAGTGGCCTAGGTACAGTACTGTGGTTGACAGGGTCCATGTTCCAAGACTTTCTGTGCCAACTATTTTGCATGTCAGCTATATCTACAGTAGGACCTGTACACACTGTCCAGAAGTCAATATCCATTACTGCAGGAAAGTTGGACAAGTCAGGGACAGGGGGTCACTCATATGGACAGTACATAGCTCAGTGTGTCTTACACTGTGTCTAGCATAGCTCTCAAATGTACAGATTTTTGCAGAATGTCCAGAGTTTTGCATCATAATTTTGCTGTTTTTCATGAAATTGTGGTTTTCTGGCAAATCAGAAAATAGTGAACAGATGCATGCTAATGCAAAACCTGTTATTGTAGCAGCTATCTACGTTTGTAAGGGCAATATTTAAAAATTGCACCTATTTTGGGCCCTTTGTCCCCCAGTTATTTATGGCTTTCTCCAGATTTCTGGCTCTAGGAGGTTAAGAGATACGGTGCTTGTAGGACAGAAGATACCTGAAAGTTAGTGTACTGCCAGGTTATAAATGGGTGCCACCTTACTGTGTCAGTACTAACAACAAGTCACTGGCCACCATCCATACACCTGGAATGACAGGCTGTCACAGAAGGACCACAGGTATGCCACACATATCTGTTCTGCTTGTCCTAACATTGCATTTTCTTGCCAAACTATTTGGAAAACAAGAAAGGTTCATGTCAAAACATCAATGGCTGACAGAAGAGAAGCAGACATCATACCCATAAGAAAAAGCAAGCAAATATCAAACCGGTCTCCAAACTGTCTATGTTTGGCAGAGCATTATTAACACCCTGCCACCATGTGTGGGCCTGTGTCTGACTGTCATATATGGGCCTGTCCAGATGTCAGTCTGTGACAGGTTGACAGCTAAGGCCAGCATGTAGCCTCATAACAACATAGCAACACAAACCATCTGAGGACCACAGTAGATGTAGTGGTACAATGATGGACAACCTGCTAAATAGATACACTCAGAGGTATGAAGCCATAACCCTGTGTGTGATGTTATGGCATCTATTCTGCTCAAACCAGAAATACAAATGCATAACAGCAGCCACTGTGGAAAAAGCCTGTGAACGGACTACAGAAGGACAAAGAGACACACATAAGGGGAAGGGGAACCACTGACCAGACAAATGGAAAATGTGCACAACAAAACAAATTGTGCAGTAACATAGGTACCCTGCAGGGTATGGAGTCAGGAAACATCACCAACAACTATACAACACACACACATAAGTGGTGGTCATCAACAAAACAAAAATGCAAGCAAAGGGCACCTCAAAGGCAAAAACACATTGGAACTCCACAAACATACACACGACAGAACATGCATAGTTCACACACCAGTGTCTCGCAAACACTAAGGCCTTACCATATACCCAACATATTACTCATAGGAGACTCCATCGTGAGACACACAGATGTGCCTCTCACCAGGCTTGACAAAGAGAAAGTCATGCTTACTTGTCTGTCAGGTGCTAGAATCTGCCATATCACACATGCACTCAGGTCACTTCACAACAGGTATTGTTATCTCTCTGGCCTAGTCCATGGCGGTGTGAATGACATTAAATGTACCCTCCCGGACTATAGGAAGACAGACATGATTCATCTTGCTGAATATGTGTTCCATGCAGGTATGTCCCTGGCCTTAAGCAGAATTCTACCATCACCTGGAATGATGGCTCAATACAAACAGAAAATGATTGTCAGTAACAATTGGCTTACTTACTGGTGTCATCCCAGTGGGATCCACTGCCTGACAGCCTGGGAACATACGACTGACAGACCACACTACTTTGCTAGAGATGGCCTGCATCTGTCTCACTTGGTCTTTAGCCCTCTGGCAAAGGCCCTTGCCTCCCCATAGTGCCTTTTAGGGAAATTCATGAGGTCAATACTACCAACAAAAAACACTCAACAAAATGCAAAGCAAAGGCCATGCTGCTAAACGCTAGGAGTCTAAACAGGAAAAATGCAACCATTTGTAACCCTGGCAGATGGTGACATTTGTGCACTCACAGAAACCTGGGCAACAGCTACAGAGAGCAACTCATCCTTACCTGATCCCTCATCCTATCACACAGCCAGACCCCAAAATGTGGGCAGCAAAGCCAAAAGAGGTGGAATATAAAGATATATTAGACAGTCACACACCTCCATGCTGGTCAAACAGTCTGACACACACAAGACACTCAAGTGCAGTCAAACAATGAAAGACCCCTATGCAAATTATAGGTAGCTACAGGCCAACATATCTGACTCAAGACACCCACACCACATATGTGTCCCTCTACAAATCTATCAAGATTCATCCATTACCCTGATCCTGGCTGACTTATATTACCCAGTCACTGACTGGAAAACCAACCATGTCAGAACAGAAATGCACAGAGGTTCCTCTAAATTATCGATGCTAAATCCTTAGGACAGCTACTTGATACCCCCACAAGATGTGATACATATGTTGGACTTGGCAGTAACCAACATGATTAACCCCTGCAGCACCCCTATAGTATCATCCTCCCTTGCAAGATCTGGAAAAAAAAAACAGTCACGTTCAATATCACCATCTCTCCTGAGCCCCCTCTAGCCATGGTAAAATAAAAATGTCTCCCAAGCTGATCACAACCACCAGAGGGATGGTATAAACAGCTATAAATCCCCCGACCCCACTGGAGGAACAGGCACCAATGTTTAAATGTACACAAAAGTACTATACCAGCACATATATATATATATATATAATTGAGTTAAAAAAAAATTTATTGGGTAAATAAGAAAATCAAAGTTTAAAATGTTTGTTCAAAAAGTTATTTTAGTGTAAATGGAATTATAATGTATGTTTAGAAAGAACAGTAGATGGTAAAAAATCTATAATGATTTCTCTGTAATATATTAGTACAGATTAATCTATTCGAGCTGTTTAATGATTGATTAATTATTTAATTGTTTAATTAAAATGGCATTGTCAGCATGTATAAATATCCGTATACTTTCCTGTATAAACTTGTCTGAAGAAGTGCATGCATTGGCGTGCATGAAAGCGCTAACAAGTAAAAGGATTTCTTGCAGCATCGACTTGGCGTTATTTGTTACTATCACTTTGTTTTTTCTTTTCTATATTCTATATATATATATATATATATATATACACACACACACATATATATATATATATATATATATATATATATATATATGGGTCTACTTTGAAAGACCGACACGCCAGTTCACCGACACACAAATCACTGAGACCAGATAACCGACAACACACAAAACCGACAACGCAAAACACCGAACACCATTACACCGACACACCGAACGTAAACAACACATTACACTACATAACATAGCCACTAGCCCTAACCCAAACCCTAACCCTAAGGTCCGACACTATCGCGCACTCACCCTACCTGCACCCTAACCCTAACTCACTTAACCCACCCCTAACCCTAAGGTCCGACACTATCGCACACTTCACCTACCTGCACCCTAACCCTAACTCACTTAACCCACCCAAAAACATAAAGCCCGTCACTATCACACACACACCCTACCTGCACTCTAAACCTAACTCACTTAACCCGTCCCTAAACTACAGTCCCTCACTATCACACACTTACCTTACCCGAACCCTAACTCCGACACTAACACACACTCACCATTTCCACAGCCTAACCCAAAATCCCACAATATCGCACACTTACCTGAACGCTACTAACTCCGTCACTGTCGCACACTTACCCAGTCCCAATCACACATTACCCTTGTCAGTCTTTCCGCTGTCGGCAAATCACCCTTTCGATAAACTTACCTGTCGGTCGTTTAGTCTTCCTTTTCCGCGTGTCGGGGAATCGACGGTTCGGTCTTTTAAAGTAGACCCATATATATATATATATATATATATATATATATATATATATATATATATATATATATATATGTATATATATAGAGAGAGAGATACATATACATATACATATACATATATATTTTATTTATTTATTTATTTATTTATTCCAGTTGGTTACCGGGGAGGTCCACTGGGCTCAAGAGCCCGTTTTCAGTGGTGGCCCGGGAAGAAAAGCTCCACAGTACAATGTTACATCATAATGAAAATACAAATAAAAAATACAAAAAACTTAAAATACAAAGAAAAAATACAAAAAACTTAAATACAAAGAAAAAAAATTATTTGTTTTAAAGTCAAAATAGGTGGAATTCCACAGACAGTTGATAAAAGCATTCAATACTGAAGTCATTCATAGTTAAGCAACTAGGATGTTAAAAGAGTATTGTCCTGGAGGATGAGAGGCATTAAGCATAAGGTTGGAAGCAAATAAATTAGTTACATTAACAATGTAGGACGAAGGGGGAAATTAGTAGGGTATGAAGTTTAGCCAGGAGAGAAGGAAGATGAGAGCTTGGGAGGTAAAGAATGAAGAGTACAGTTACATTTTCTTTGAGTTTGTAGGTAGCAATGGAGTTGTGTTTTGAAGGAGTGTACGTTGTCACATGTCTTCAGAGTAGAGGGCAAGGCATTCCATTTTTTAGCTAGGGAAAAGGAGAGTAGAAGTTGACCAGCTGGGCGCTTGGGTTTGTGGATGGAAATAAGGTTTTGGTGAGAAGATCTAAGGGGTCTGGGGGGTATATGGTTGAAGAATATTGGATAGTGCGGGGCAGCTGGTAGGATGGAATATTAGTTTGTGGGCAGAGACAATTTGGAGGTAGTCTAGTTGATTAGGGAGATCAAGCCAATTTAAAGTTTGTAAGGAGGTGCAGTGATGAGAGAGGGAATTTGCCTTGGTGGCGAATTTGGAGATATATATATATATATATATATATATATATATATATATATGGTTCTAGGTTATAACACTGACAGCACACAACATCGACAACGACATCACCGACACCACATCATCGACAGTTCACAAACACGACACTGCACACACTCAACACATCATCACAACAACCAATAAATAAAACAAATTCCCTGACCAAAAACCACACACACAACACAAGCACACCTAAATCCTAACAAACAAACTTTAAACCTTACATACACAACTATCCACAACCCTAACCGAAACCCTAACCCTAAGGTCCGTCACTATCGCACACTAACCTAACCCGCCCTAACCCTAACTCACTTAACCCGCCCTAACCCAAAACAATTCACTACTGCACCTTACCTAACCCAGCCCTAACCCTAACTCACTTAACCCACCCCTACCCCTACAGACCGTCAACATCGCACACTTACCTTACTCGCACCCTAACGTCCGTCACTACCGCATACTTACACATCCTTTCCCCATCTCGGTGTTCTCCGTGTCGGTGTTTTCATCCGTCGATCTTCTGGCGTCGGTGATTTCGCTGTCGGTCTTCTCATCTGTCGACGTTGTAACCTAGACCCATATATATATATATATATATATATATATATATATATATATATATATATATATATATATATATATATATATATATATACACACACATGCATGGAATTAGGAATACCTGACAGGACAACATCATCGTCCACAAGGGAGAGTGCAATAAAGGAATTATGTAACAAAAGGATCACCTTGTTGTCCAGGACAAGCAGGTGCGCAATTGGAAGTAATTACTCCGTAGCCTGAACAAACAAATAACAGCACCACTGAATTCCTCTAAAGCCATCTCCAAGTCCAAATTGCCCACATCTAAGACAGACAATCAAAAGCCCTTCCTCATATATGTCTACATTCCCATAGGAAGCTCCCAAATCTGTGCAGAACTTGTGGTCAAGGACACCACACACATAAATGCTGTAGATATAGCCAATCTACTGGCTGACAGATTCAGTGGAAATGCCTCTCCTCTGCCCCCCATCAGGAAAGCAGGACATCCCCAGTACCTGACCACCCAACCCTTATCACTAGGGAACAAGGCATCACTGGCCTCTCAAAGCCAAGAAGACAGCCTCCATGGGACCTGAATACATCCCAGGCTGCAACCTACATAAACCCAGGCATGAACTGGCAGTATCATTATACACCATACACAATCAAAGCCTGAGTACTGCCTTTGTTGCAGCAGAGTGTCAGACAGCCACTGCCATCCCTGTACACCAAGGTGGAGTGTTCAATGATCCAGGAAATTAAAGATCCATTGGCCTAACTAACCTGATCTGCAAGGCCATGCAATGGATCATTGTGGACCTCATTAACAGGGACATTGGCAAATCCCAAATACTTGACCCCACACAGTCTGCCTTTCTCAAAGGGAGGCACGTCAGTGAACTCTGGATGACTTCACTGAGACAGCCACCAAAGGAATGGATGAGAGAAAGGTGGTGCACTCCAGCCACCTTGACTTAGGCAAAACCTTACAGACTATTCCCCACTTGGCCATAGTACATGAACTCTGTCAACTAGGCAACACTCCATATGTTATCAGATGGGTAGCAAACTGGTTCATTGATAGAACCCACATGATCATAATAGGGGCAGCCAACTCAAGCAGTACACCCATAATGATTAGCATACCACAGGGATCGGTCTGGGGGCCTCTACTATATGGGATATACCTCCCTGAGGAGCACGCCAAAAACACTGGCCTATGGCTGACCAAGTTGGCAGATGACTGCAAGCTGGGAACAGTCATCAATACCCAAAGTGATATGGACATCCTACAACAGGGTCTCACCAAAACAAATGACTGCTGCCAGAAACATGACCTCAAGCTGAATGCCTGCAGATGCATCATCTTCCCTGTAGGAGAGGCTGACATTCCCTCATATTATCACATTATTAACAATGTCCTGCATGCACAATCAGTACTGAGGCATTTGGCCAACCAGGTTGATAACAACCTGAAGTCTGTGCACCATGTTGCTTCCATCATACAGAAAGCTTCATAGATAGGCCAACTCAAAAGTAAGGGTATCTCATCCAGGGACAAAGAGGTTATAAGATCCATGTATTCTAAGCTTATAAGGCCAATTATTTTGTACAATGCACCCTTCAACATGTACCTCAGAAAGCACATTCAGCAGCTGGAGAGATCACAGAGGTTCCTCACTGGGAGATTCCAGGAACCCAACCACCTACCCTACACAGATAGGCTAACAGCACTGTCCCTCTACTCAGTTCCATACAGACTCATCAGAGGTGACCTCTGTCTAGCATACAAAGCAATCCAGACCCTGCCTTGATGGGGCTGTTGCACATCTGGAGGGCAAGGCTCACTCAAACAACCTGTAGGTGCACCATCAACCTGGTCTGTGATATCAATAGGGCTTGTTGGTGTGACAGATATGTGTCCCATAGACTCCCCCATCTGCAGACTACACTTCCAGTCCACATCAAGCCAAGTGCCTCAATACCCCTTGTGAAGTGCTCCCTGTATAAGTGCATGGGAAACAGAAACTATAGTCCTGTGATTCCACCTGTGTCCCTACTGGACAGGGGTTCTGGGTGCTGACATGTGTTGATATGGGCTACACTCTCATCTGCAAGGGTTATAAGAGCTCCAGGCCCAATAGCCTTGTAACCTCTTATCAACCTATCAACCTATAAACAAATGTCTGTCAGTGGTTCACAGAGGTACTGCTCTGCCACTGACATAGCTGGACATCACAGTGCTATGTGGAATATACCACACATATAATGGACATCTCTGCTCAGTAGCATGCACTCTGTACCCACACCAGAATATGGCTTTTCAGTTAAGAAAAATACCACACAACAGGAGATCCCCAGCCAGTATATCACTGAGGTGCTGGACTGTTTACACAGCTTCATCAGCCAATCTGTTGTAAGAAAACCTCTCAACCAGCCGGATTGGGCAAGAATGTCTATAGTTTGGCTTACAATTCTGGTCTGTGCATCATACATCTTGTATTTCTTAGGTAATTGACTGTGATGATCTGAGGATATCTGTCAGTAAGTAATGACACTATACATTTCAGTGTCAGACGTCATATATGCTAGAAGATGTCTACTAAAACAAACCCTGTTACTCTAGCAGCTTTCTACATTAATAAGAGCAATATTTACAGTATCTCCCTATGTTTGGGCCATTGTCCCCCAATTTTGGCAAGCTATATCCAGATTTCTTGCACTAACAGGTTGACAGGTATGGCTGTAGCACACAAAACCTCAGACCGGAATGCAACTATCTGTGGAATGAAATTCCACTCTTACTATAGAAGGTCATACTGGGCATGTTCATGCACTTAGAGAATTGCAGCCCATATATAAACCCACATCAGAGTATATAACTGTATTGTGCATATATGTCTTTGCATACAGACAGCTATGTACATCTTACCTGTCTCTACCCACACACCCTCAGCTAGCTGTAGGTGGACAATATGTGATATAGCTGCATATGTTGCATGTGATATACAGATATATATGGGCAACATGTAACAATATTTCAAGCATGCACACATAGACATGGGGAAGGGAAAGACAGACAGTGATAGAGAGAGATAGAGAGAGAGAGAGAGAGAGAGAGAGACACAGGGAGACACACACAGAGAGTGAGTCATAGACAGGGATACCATGAAAGGCATAGAGTGATGTCCTACTGTGGACAGCTGCATACCAGTTGTAACCAGTCACATGTGCCAGCATGAAGGTGAGCCCCATTGTGTAATAGTACTGAGGTAGGGGGTTGTAATATCACATCATCCACCTTTGTGTGTGTGTGCGTGTGTGCGTGTGTGTGTGCGTGTGTGTGTGTGTGTGTGTGTGTGTGTGTGTGTGTGTGTGTGTGTGTCTTCCTAGTTTAAAGTATTATGAGGCCTTTCCTCCTCAATACACATCCAGAGGCCCTACTGTAAAAGATCTGCTGATGTCATTCACCATAGAAGTACCTTTGGACACTTATCAGCCCTGCAAGCCTTGTGGTGCATGTGATAACTGTGTAATACTATAGTACAAATAACTAGCTAGGTAGCAGTTCTAATCTCAGTCCTGGCAAATGTAAGTGTGTGTGTGTGTGTGTGTGTGTGTGTGTGTGTGTGTGTGTGTGTGTGTGTGTGTGTGTGTGTGTGCGTGCGCGCATTTGTAGGTTAAAGATTTTTAGGTCATTCCCACCCAGTACACTGCCCATTGCCCTACTTTAAAAGGGCTGCTGATACTGTTCACCTTACAAGTACCTTTGGACAACCCTCTGCCTTATAACCTCTGTGGTGCATGCAATAACTATGTAACAGTCATAACTAAACAGACAGGTTCTAATCTCAGTTCCAACAAATGTGTGTATATAAGTGTGTGTGTTTGTAGGTTAAAGTATTTTGAGGCCTTTCCCATGAAATGCACTTCCCATTACCCTACTTTACAAGAGCTGCTGATGTCATTCACCTTAGAAGTACTTTTGGACAGTCTTCAGTCCTATAAGCTCCATGGTGCATGCAATAACTGCGTAACACTGTAATACAAATAGCTAGATAGGCAGGGGTTCTAAACTCAGTAATGGCAACTGTGATACTGTGATACTGTGTGTGTGTGTGTGTGTGTGCGTGTGTGCGTGTGTGCGTGTGTGCGTGTGTGTGTGTGTGTGTGTGTGTGTGTTTGTGTGTGTGTGTGTGAGAGAACCATATCCTGTGTGTTTGGGTGAGAAACATCCTCTGGTGAGGTGGTTATACCATTTTGAGGGGTGTTCCACCCAGTACACTTCCCATTGCCCTACTTTACAAGGGCCACTGATGTCATTCACCTTAGAAGTACCTTTGGACAGCTATAAGCTCCATGTTGTGTGTGATAATTATGTAACAGTATATTACAAATAACTAGGTAGGCAGCGCTTGTAATCTCAGTTTTGGTAAATGTGTGTGCGCGTATAAGTGTGTGTAGAAGTGAATGCAATTGTGTAGATTAAAGTATTTTGAGGCTTTTCCCAGCCAGTACACTTTCCATTGCCCTATTTTACAAGGCCCGCTGATGTCATAAGCTCTGTGGCACATGTAATAACTGTGTAAATCTGTAATACAAATAATTAGGTAAGTAGGTGCTCTAATCTTAATACAGACAGCTGTAGTATTGTGTGTGTTTGTTTGTGAAGCATATCCCCTGTGGCTACTGTGTGGGTTGGCTTTACAATTTTAAGGCCTGTTGACCCTGTCCCCATGGCATTACTTTAAAGAGCCAGTGAATGGCATCTGCCTTACATGCACCATGTTATACCATGCAGTCCATGCCAGTCACCTGTACAGATGTATATGGCATATCTAGATGTTTGCAACCTATATGTTGTCTGTGTCCCCTAACAATGGTCATTTATGAAAAATCATTGCCAAATATATCACAGTACTGTAGTGAGAAACATGTCAGCATCAGACTTCATACCTGTCTGAAACATTATGCTGATGCGAAGTCTGTTACTCTATCACTTGTCCAGGTTTGTAAGAGCAATATATGAGACCAGTCACTATTTTGGGTGGGTTATCACACCATCCATGAAGGCATTCCCAAGATTACTTGTTGTAAGAGGTAGTAAGTTATGTGCCAGGCATATGGTCACTGTGGTGCATGTAATGTCATATCACTGTGCATTGTACATAAATAGGTAGGTCATCTAATATGAGAAGTTGTTGAATACTGATACACCTAAGCTCTCAGCCAGACAAATGCTATACTCTTATGCTGTCTCCAAAGTATGGAACAACCTCCCTGCCTTTCTCAGAGCTATCAGCAATCATACCAATTTTAAGAAATCCATTAAACTGCATCTCTCCTCACAATGGATATACACCTGCACCCCTGTAATCTACCCCATAACCTAATCTTTCTCAGAACACTTACTCTCTCCCACTGTATAACTAGCCTACCATACATTTTCCTTTCATATCTACTCCTACTGTCACTTTAGCCTCTGCTATCCCTACTTTAAACCTTCTGCCTCAATCTCTTTTTTCTCAGTACTATGCTCAACTATCTCTCTACTTACATCTCACTTACTCTCATACACTTTTTCACTTTCACATGCACCTAAGTGAAAATAACTCTACTCTATTTCTTCAAGTGATTCTATGTATTTTAACTTTTTTGTATAATTATGCTTTAAGTATGCAATACTACCGCACTATATACTGTATACAATGTGGTAATACTTTATCTGTCTGTAACTATATGTCTATGTAACTATATGTGGAGTTTTTCCCCCGAGCCTCCACTGAAAATGGGCTCTTCTCAGGCCCAGTGGACTTGCCCGTTGGCTATGGCTAGTGTCTACACTCACACTTGCCATAGTCATCACACTAACCTGTTCCATGCCACTACCCTCCAACTGTCCATTATCTGTTGCTTCTGGGGAATGGGTATGTGGGGGCATACTGAGTGTATGTGGGGACATTGTGAGTGAAAGTGGGATGCCAACTAATGGCACAGATTCAGCCCCTGACAACCCCACCTGTAACCTCACTATGACGATCATCATCATCAGAGCCAGCTAAGACACTGACATCCAGGTTGTGAGGGGGAGAGACCCCAACCCCCATGTTCACCTGTGAGGGGAAGACAATCTATGTAAATTAATACCTGCACTATAATGTTTGCTGATACACAGACACACACACACACACACACACACACGCACACACGCACACACGCACACACACACCTAACACATACTGCACCCATGTACACAATGTCGATGTACCAATGTATAGCACAGTGGCAATACTTACAGAAATGTATGTGCCAATATGTTACAGCTCCTGCGAATAGGTGCCTGTGATGACCATTGTGATGCACTGCAGTTAATCCCTCCACAAGTGAACATGCACATATTGCAATATGGCTAACAGTAACAGTTGTGTGCATGGAAAAATGCATGCCCTTAACATGCCTAGGGTATTAGTGAGCCACAACAAGACATTTCCATACTCACCAGCTTCAGGCAGCTATTCTTCAGCCAGACCAGAGGGACCTATGTAATTGTGGGGGAGAGGTATCGTCAGAGCATTCACATGTGGCATTGATACAGGATAAATGATGCATTTCTGAATATGTACAGTACAAGATCTGATACTACACAATTTGCTGTCATTCACAATAGATGTGCACTTGTATGCATTATAAAACCCCTCCCACAAATGCAGTTTGACCTGATATATGCATCCAGATAGTCCAAGGATGCCAGTATGAATGATACAGTATTGAAGTGATGTTCACTGGTGACTTACCTGGATGTTCCTTGCCTGTTGACTGTGTGGTATTCACCTCCACAGCATAGAATTGTATGGTTTTCTGGGGTGTGGTGGCTGACCCAAGGTTGGTGAGGAACTCCTCTGTTGGTGTAAGTAAGAGTAGGGTAGCAGGAACCCCACCTGTGACTGTCCGGACCCTGGCCACAGCTGCAGCCCTTTGCTGGGCATGGTGGATTAAGTCAGTGGCCCTGTGCCTGACCTGTACATAGGTGCAACCATGCTGGCCCAGATTGTTCACAGTGGCCACTAGGTCTGACCACAGGGCAGTCCACTGTAGCAGCTGCTGTCTCTTCCTCCCAAACATGACTGTGTGGTGCAGTCTTATGGCATCTATGATTGCTGAAGTCTCAGTGTCTGAAAATGGTTACTGCCACTGTCGAGACATTCCACCTGAAAAACATAAACAGGGAAACACATCACAGGACCTCATACATTGAGCACCGTTATGTACAGATCTTGAACATCCACGGTTGATAGCACTATCCACCATTAACTCCCACATCATACCCCTGCCATCTATTGGAAAAGTATGTGTGTGGGTAGTCTCACCATACTGGCATTACAGCATGCCTTGCACTCCTGATCCTGATGTTTCATATTCCACCCAATGAGGACCATTAATGTGCATAATTGCCCATTCATCATTCACATCAGATGGCACATGCAGCAGCTGGGGACATCACAGAAGTTCCCTACCAGGGCATACCAGCCCATCAGACATCTACCATACACCTATAGGCTGTGAGGCCAACCCTCTCCCCGGTGTCATACATAGCCCTCAAGAGTTATCTCCCTCTGGCATGCCAGGCAACCACACACTCCAAATTGCTGGAACTGCTGCACAAGTGCAGGTCATGCTCCACTCTAACACACACACATGCACACACACACACACACACACACACACACACACACACACACACACACACACACACACACACACACACACACATATACATGCACACAGACACACAAACAGCCTCCACCTGGTGAGTGACCTGGACTGACCTTGTTGGCAACTTGGATGTGTGCCACACATTCACCCTGAGGGGGAATGTCCATTCTGTCCACATCAGGCAGAGTAGCTACCTACACCGTTGCAGGTCAACTGAATGGTTAACGGCACATACACCCTTGGGATACCACCTGTGTCCCTGTTGGATGGGGACATCAGCTGCTGCCTTGCATACACATGGGCTTGGGAATGTGTCTGTGGCATGCCAGACACCTGGGGGCACAATGATGGTACCTGGGTATCTGATACTGTATCCATTCCCTTACATTGCATGCTCAGTATATGCCCACTGCTGCTGACCCATTGCCAGTATCCACCCATTACTACTACCTATAACTTGTTGTCCTGCTGCAGAGGTCACCAGGTATGCTTGCCATAGGTGTGAGGCAATCAGTTACAGGTGTGGAGTACACACTCACCTAGGCAGAGTATGTCAGGAATGGTCAAGGAGACCTCGACAATCTGTGAAATAACCCTGTATGACATTGTCAGACTGACAGGGGCTCAATGATGGTACATGATGTGATATGCAGTCTGTATCCACCAGTACGTACTGTCAGTGTGTCTCCACTGCATTGTCCCAATCATCAGGTAGCCTAAATACTCACCACTACCACCAGTGAGGGATGTACACAATGGCAGGATGACAAGTACATGCACATTAAAGAACAATTATCCTTCAGAGCACATAGAGGTCACAGTCAGTATGGGGATCATTTATCTCTCTCTCTCCACAACCCCAATAACACTCCACACTGACACATCTATGAAGCTGACATCTCAGCAGAGTGGTCAATCCAGAACATGTGTTACCCTCTCTGTCCCACTAGTACTTCAGGTCGCTGGCCAACTAGCTGACACACACACTTTGCTATTTGAGTTTTGAATCACACACACACACACACACACACACACACACACACACACACAAACATGCACACTCCTGTTAAAGTCTGGCACAACTTTGTTACCTATGGGCCCTTCAGCCCATATTTTAAGGTAGTTATGACTGCCACAATCCATCTGTAACAGCTACTGTAAGGCCCTCAGCAAATGGTGACAAATCCTACTGTGTGATGAGCCTATTAACAAAATGGTAAGTGTGACCAAGACCAAGGCTATTGGAGTGAGCTGTACAGTGTCATCATGTGCATATGCAAATACTCTAGGAGCTGACTTAGTGCTATACAGACCTGACACAATGACAAGGTGTAACGATATGTGACAATAACTAATAGAGGAACAAGAGAATACTCTATCAATGCAGGCACTACACAGTTCAGATTCACAAGGATTCATATATGACAACATTGCTGGACAGTCTGCAATACACACAGGAAACATGTAAAGTACTAGGTGCATAGTTTCATAGGATGATACTAGGCTATTGGCACAGATATCCTCATAAGCCTAGCACAGATGTTTGCCCATGTCCCTTCAAAGTCAGCACCTGTTTCTCCATCCAGCTGGGAAACAGGAGGATCCTAGGAGTGTCTTTTGTATTTCCCATGCAGTCATCCAGCTTCTTCTGAAAGAAGGCTAGAGAGGTACTCTGCTATACATGGGGAGGGAGTGTATTTTACAGACAGTGTATTGTATGAGATACAAATCTATCCCACCAGTAAGTACTATTCATGCCACAGACAATGTGAGGGCCTTGCATGCGGGTTGCACAAGTGAGATTTGTCTTATGGATATGCATACATTCCAGCAAGGCTGGTTTGGGAATGGCCTTGTTAGCCAGACACACATCACCTATGATCAGTCTGTATGACACTGAGTAGAGCAACAGGGCTTTCAGCCTATCTGTATAGGATAGGTGTTGCAGACCCTGGATTTTCCTGGTCAGAAACATCTGTTGTCTCTACAACTGCTGCATGTGGTTGGCAAGGTACATGCCAAATGAGCCATTGTACTCGGTAACGGGTCTGATAAGGGAGCAATACAGGGATGCTATGTTGGATGACATACCCTTATTTGTGAAGTGGGCCATACAGATGGGTCTATATCAGAATATTGAAGTATTACTACATCGAATGTTCTAATATCGAACCATTTCACTTGAAACACCATAACACTGAACACTCAGAACAGCAAATTTTTTACCAGGGAAAACATTCACTGTTCCAGCAAACATACACACAACACAAGCACACCAAAATACATAATCCACACACATACACTTCACAAAACCCTACACTAAAACCATACATACACTACTAGCTATCCATTTATCTTAACCCAACCCGAACCCTAAGGTTCATAACTGCCGCACACTCACCTTACCCGCTTTCTAACCCTAAGGTCCCTATCGCACACTCACCTTACCCACTCCCTAACCCTAAAGTCCCTATCGCACACTCACCTTACCCACTCCCTAACCCTAAACTCCCTATCGCACACTTACCTTACCTGTTCCCTAACCCTAAACTCCCTATCGCACACTCACTTTACCCGCTCCCTAACCCTAAAGTCCCTATCACACACTCACCTTTCCCGCTCCCTAACTCTAAGGTCCTATCGCACACTCACCTTCATTCGCACACTTACCTTAACCCGGTCCATAACCTTCACTCCACAGTCGAGGAAATAGCGAAGCTGTAGAAACAGCCCACTGAATACTTTCCCTAGGAAAGTATTCGATATTCTGCTGCTTCGCTATTTTCTGCATTCAATGCAAAAGGATCGATATTAGAACATTCGAAGTAGTAATACTTTGATGTTCTAATATAGTCCCATGTAGACAGCCTTCCATACAATGGTGCCAATGTGGTGGAAAACTGTCAGATTGCTATCAACCTTGGTGCACAAGTCGCCTCACACCTGATTGCATGCTGAGTACGTTGTTATTACAGTCATAACTAGTGTGGATGACGTCTACCACAACAGAGATAATATGGCATTCCCTGGCATTCAGTTTGAGGCAATGCATCTGGCACCAGTCATTAATTTGGGTAAGAGCCTCCTGGTGGATGCTGACATCACTAGGGGGGATATAAGACAGTGGCCAGCTTACAGTCATCTGTAAACCTGGTCAGCCACAGACCACTGGTTTTGTCTTTCACCTCTGAACAGTATATCCCAAACAGTAGAGGCCCCCCAGAGAGATCCTTGAAGTACACCACTCTTTAATGGTCTACCACTAGGGGTGGCTTCGAATACTTTGACTGAGAGGGTACTATCATTGAGCCAGTTAGCTATCCATCTGGTTACATACAAGTTGATGCCTAGCTGTGTAGGCTTATGTATTATGGCTGACTGGGGATTACTGTCAGAAACTTTGGCTAGGTGAAGATAGGCAGTGTGCACCATCTTCCCCTTGTTCATGTGTTTGTTGACTGCTTCAAAGCAGTCGACCTGGTTTAACAGACCTGATCTCCCTTTGACAATACCAAACTGTGTTAGCTCAAGCATTTTGAGGTTGCCAATGTCCCTGTTTATAAGGTCCTTGAGAATACCTTCCATGGTCTTGCAGATCAGGCTAGATAGGCTGATGTGTATATGATTGGCTGTGTCAGTGGATGCTCCACCTTTGTGTAAAGGGGTGACAGTGGCTGTCCTCCATGCAGATGCAATAACACTGGTGCTCAGGCTTTGGTTGACTGCAGTGTGTAATGGAGCTGAGAGCTCATGCCTGAGTTCATGTAGGATGCAGCCAGGAATGTTATCAGGTTCCATGGAGACTTCAGTTTGTTACCCTTGAGAGGGCATTACAGACCTGCTTCCTGATGATGAGGGGAGGGGGATAAGGTGCTGTGCATGTCCTCCTTTACTGATGAGAGGACAGGGGGTGAGGTTTTCACTTAACATGTCTTCAGCAGGTTGGCTACATCTATGGCATATGTGTATGTGGTGTTATTTGACCACCAGTACAGAGCAGATTTGGGTGTTGCCTCTAAGATTGCAAACTATGTGCAGAAGGCCTTGTGATTGGCCTTGGTGGATGTGTCCAATTTGCATTCAAAGTTAGCCTTATAGTAATTCACCTGTGACCTAATTCGCTTGTTCAGACAAAGGTGAGATTGCTTCCAATTTGGCACCTGCTCCTTCTTGGCCCTGTACAGCCAATATTTCCACCAATTATGGGGTTTGCGTATTGCTGCTGTCCACCACAGAGGCTTAATCTACCTTGGGGGAGATGATTTTTGTCCAGTAAGTTATTGCTGAGTCCATACAACTATGTAGGTGCTCGTATAGATGCTTGGTGTAGACTTGAACATAAAGTCATGACACAGTTAAAGACCTTTCCAGTTTCATGCTAGTAATTATAATTGTACCAGTAATTATTTCTGTTTCAAGGCAATACAGCAACCTACAGCTGTAGGCAGTTATGTCTGTTTGATGCACTAAAACTAAGATTACACATTTGGAAAACAAGTGCAACATATTTATCTGATGCTTTGCAACTCATGTTTGTATGTTTGAGGCTTCCAGCTACTACTATTACTACATACATGTGCACAGGTAATACTTGATATACATTTCTGTTCTTTGTCAGTATGACACACTGTGTTTACACTCTTGCAGCTCAAGTCATACATCTCAACCTGTTAGAGTAAGACATCTGGACAAAGGCACACATAAATGGGGGGGGGGGGGGGCAAAGGCCTACAAATAGTGACACTTTAGAAATATTGCTGTAACACACTTAGTTGACAGCAAAGTAGGTTTTGCATTCACAGGAATACTCTGAAGGATATGACATCTGACATTTGAATGTATCCTATTATGTTATGACTTCAGTCTTTACTGATTTGCCAGACAAAACACAACTGTATGACCACAAATATGAGGCAAACATGTGGTGGTCAGTCTGATAAACTCTGGACAGTTGAAAGGTATGAGCTCAGTATATAACATACAGTTCAACACACACTTATGCACCAGTGTTTTACTATGCACATAACCTATATAGGTCTGTTACAATTGTAAGACAGACATATGTATCATAATACCATTCACAAGTGACATATGAATATTTACAACATCCCAGGTAGCTGGCCTTGCAGTGTCACAGTCAGTATTGTACAAAAGACACTCCAGTAGTAGTCATATGTGAGCTGATCTTTCCTGGGGTGACTCAGGGGCCAGAACTGTGCTCTATGTCACTGCAGACAGAGCCAGCAGGGATGGCCGTAGGTGTTGGACAGTGACATGTCAGTCCAGTAAATCTTATTGAGACCTGTTGTTTAACTTCCTAGTTCCCATTATTGCATCACCCCTTCTGCATTCCATTACATGTTTAATTGTTTGATATACTTGCTATAGTGCTGCACAGTTTTCTGTATCAGAGTAATGCAGATAAGTAAGTTTATATAGTCACAGTCTGACTTTGTGTAGAAAGGTTTAGACCTGTTTTGCATAGGCAGCAACTTGCCTTTTGTAGATAATGCTCATGAGCAGGTGATAGCCTGTGCAATGATTTGTGTTTCCCACTTGCTAATTGTATCCAGAACAGCTGTGTTGTCTTTCCATTAGCCAATGGCATGGCAACACAGTGCTACAATTAAGTCCTTCATGTGGGCCTTGCCCCTTTTCATTGCCTGTGAGGAGGACATTATGGAGGTGTGGAAGCTACAGCATCACAGGGGATAGGTAGAAATACCTCTTAGAACAAGAACTGAGGAGAAAACCCAACAAAATGAGGGAGAAGGTTCCAGAATTAGGGACAGATTGCAAGTATTGATGTTATACATTTAGAAAATTGCTAGCTTAACAGGGTTTGTCTGGACATGCATTTCTGTGTGATTTGAAGTCTGACATTGATATTGTATATGACATATCTCTCAACTGTACAGATTTCCTCAGAATGTCCAGAGGTTTGCCTGTTATGTGTGGTCTGTTCCTCAGACAATCTTTGTTTTTGGCAAATCACTAGGATAATCTGAGGATTGAAGTCACTAAATAATGGCAACCATTTGTGTTACAGACTTCATATCCTTCAGAAAATTTATGTTAAAACAAACCCTGTCACTCCAACAACTTTTTCAGTTTATAACACCATTATTTAAAATATGTGCCTATTTTTAGGCCTCTGTCCCCCAAATATGTCAGGCTTTGTCCAGATGTCTTGCACTAAAAGGTCCATAGGTATGATACATCATTATTTAGTGACTTCACTCCTGATATCATCCCAGTGATTTAGCAGAATCCCAAAAATGTTATGAGGAAGAGGACATAAATATGGTCCCAAACCCTGGACATTCTGTGGAAATCTGTACAGTTGAGACTTATGTATGTCTGGCCATTGTTAATAGATTATCAAGATTGTGTAGCAGTGTAGTGTGTAAATGTTTGTTGGGCTGAGTAGGAAGAGGGGCAAATGTGAGTATCATAGATAATTTTCTATCTGACTGTGCATGCTGCTACAGTTACTGGAGGTCTATCAGCTGTATATGTTTGTAGGGGCAGACTGAGACATGCCCCTTAACACCTCAGGATTTCAAGTACACTGTGACTTGGGGCAGTATATATAGAAGTAGTGTTTGATTGGTAATCAGGATATGTTCGTTCAGTCATTATACTCTAGAGGTCACTTGGCTTACTGGTATGTTGCTGTAACTGTGGTGCAAATGGTTGTGGGTAGACAATTTCCTCACTGTTTGTTTTTCCCTACAGTTACATTCTTTTAGTACATGATATATGTGCAAATGCATGAACAGCTCCCCGGAGCTGATTTGGTGTAGTACTGTTTTGGTCTGACTGTAGTTCATAAGGTGCTGGGTGAACTGGTTGGCAGATCTGTGTTTTTTCCCTTATGTTACATGACTGCACTCATATGTCTCAACTGTCCAGATTTTCATAGACTGTTCACATGTGTGGCTCATATTGTTGGTCTGTTCCCCATAACTGTTGTGGATTTCTGATAAATCACTGGGATGATGTGAGCATTGACGTCACTAAATAATGATAATCATTTGTGTTTCAGACTGGAAATCTATCAGGAAATATATTTTAAGATAAACTGTGATACTCTAGCAACTTTCTAAGCTTATAAAATCCATATTTAAAATATGTCCCTATTTTTTGGCCTTTGTCCCCCCACTTTGAGAGGCTTTGTCCAGATTTCTTGCACTAAGAGGTTGATATATATATATATATATATATATATATATATATATATATATATATATATATGGAAAAACAACAACAAGAACCAGATCCAAATTTTTATTGCACTTAGCGCCTCAGCCAATCCAGCCTTCAAAGAGTACATTTTTATGTTAGAACATATATATATATATATATATATATATATATATATATATATATATATATATATATATATAGAACATATATATATACACCCCTTTAGAGACATTAAAAAAACAGAAAATGGATATCCCTATAGCTTTACACTTTATGTAGAAACATCATAGTGATAGTAGCTTGTTACAAGCAACAATTCTCGAAAAGCTTTTGTAAGAAAGGGGGATGAGAGACTGATTAAGAATGTATTATCATATAAGGAAACTGTGTTTATTTTAAAATTTGATACTTTTACACTAAGGGGGTTGAACAGAGAAATGAATTGGAAATGTTTGCTTTAAATTGAAGTAATTAACTGATGTAATTGTTTTATTGACTGTTTTATTGATTAATTGTGTGTCAAACTTTGGATCTGGTTCCTGTTGTCATTTTTCCATAGTTTGGTTTGCTGTGCTGGTTTCCATATTTGCTGTTTCTTCATGGCTTCAGATCCTATGCTGAACATTCCCCATGTTTTTTGTGAGGATTTTACTTCATCTACATCTAGTTCGAGTATTTCTGGTACTGCATCGCAAAAATCCATGGATAATTTTGTAGTGCACGGTTCTGCTCCCAATGCTAACTCAGGTATTCAACCCAATATTGCTGGGGTTGCTAATTCTTCTAACAGCGGTGAGTCTATGTTTAATAACTTTGCATCTAAATATGTAGAGGAGAGACTACAGGGACATAGCAATCCTTTTGCCAGTATTGGCGTTACTGCTAATGGTTCTCTTCTTCAAGAAGTGCAAAATAGCATTGAAAGTTTTGAAAAACTTATTTTTAGAGAGACCCACTGTCACTTTAATTTATTGGGCTTGCTCAGATATTCTGAGTTAGACATTTCACCTTGAGGGCTGTGAGCATTTAAGAGCCCATCTACACCTTTTGATTTTCCGGAAACTGCAGATGCAGCCTTTAAAGACAGCTGGTTAGCTGCAGCACACAAATGTGCTATGGAATGGGTTAGCATTCTGATCGAAAGGGAGCAACTTCTGCATAAAAAACTTAAGAATTATCTCAATATCATGCACACTGAAATCCTAAATAAGATTGGTTCTTCCAAGGTTAATGAGGTTTTTAAAAATATGAAGGATAAATTGAATGAATTGGAGAATGAGCAGGTCAACTTCAAACTAAATAAAATTAAAAGGGACTTGCGTGACCATAATAATGGGCATGCTTTTTTGTGGAGAAACAAAAAAACTGTATCTCCTGGATTTAATGGTAATCCTGGAATGAAAAAAACAAGTTTCTGTTTCATTTGCCTCTTTGGATGGAGTGGGTTACACCACAGATTCCGAAAATTATGTTCGATCATACCCTCCACTTCCCTCAGCACAAGAACTGGAACTTCACCAGCAGCATTTTAGTAACAACGGAGAAGGTGCCAAAGGGGGTAACAAGAAGAGAGGAACTAGTTATGGTTTTACAACAAATGAAGGACAATTTAAACAACCATACAAGAGAGGTAGATGGAACTGATTTTTCTCTTATTTGTAATGTTTCAAATGTTGTTAATTTATCGGGTTGTTCTCTTACGGATGAACAATATAGTGTATTGAACCTTGGATTAAAATTTGTTCTGATGGTGGTACCTAGGTTACATACACTAAAGCAAGAAATATTTAAATTTGTAAGGAAATTACATCTTAAATATTTTTTTAATGAACAAATGGATAAACAACAGGGTTATATTAACTTGGAAATGGATAGTGAAGATGACAGTTACCATTCTTGTGTTTCTGGTGATTTTAATACTGACATTACTGTGAATGCATATAGTTTATTTAGTACTGGTGTAGTGAGTTTCAGAAGTAAATGCATTCCCCCCTATGTAAACAACAGTGTTCAGCATTTTTCAGAAATGCTTAATTTTTCTGTTAAAGAGCTTTTGAAGAATATAATAATATGCCTCATTCTCAATATAACATGACTAAGAATGAATGGCGTGCTCTTAAAAATCTTGTTGTTAGGCATGATTTAATTGTAAAGCCTTCTGATAAGGGAAACAAGATTGTAGTGCTTCATTATTTACAATATCTTAACATGTGTTTGCAACATTTGAATGATAAAACAACATATGAAGTTTGTGGTGTTAATATGTATGTAAAAGCAATGGAAAATGTTTCTATTTTGATAGAGAAGGGATGTCGCTTGGGCTATTTCACTAAGAAGGACATTAACATTAAATTTAATACTGATGGGTGTAATCTAGCTACTTTTTACTGTCTTCTTAAACTGCATAAAGATAGTATCAACTCTCCGGGAAGGCCCATAGTGTCTGCCACTAATTATTATCTACATAATGTGGGTGTCCTTATACATAATTTCTTATTAATCTATGTGGAGAAACTTGGTTCTCATATTAAGGATTCTTTTGATTTCTTGGAAAAGATATCAGGCATACAATGGAATTCCAACATGTTTTAGATTTCCATAGATGTATGCAGTTTATATACCAATATTAAACATAATGATGATATTATGGCATTACAATATTTTTTGGATGATAACCCAGTGACTCACTATATAGTAGAGCTTGGCTGCTTGCTTCATAACTATTTCAGTTTTAATGATGTTGTTTATCATCGACTGCAAGGTACAGCCATGGAGGCACCATTTGCCCCCATGTATGCAAATCTTTTCATGGCCAAATTTGAGATGGATTATATATATATAGAAATAAGTTTGTAGAACAACATGTTTTATTTTTTTTAGATATATTGATGATTTGATTTTTATTTGTAATGGAGGGTTAGATAAAGTCCAATAATTTTTATTTCAGTTGAATAATAATATTTACAATGTCAAATTTGATGGTTTACAGTGTGGTACAGAAATTAATTTTTTGGACGTGCATCTAACTGGTATGAATGATGGTTCTATTAAAACTATGGTCTATCGTAAATTTGATGATGGCAACTAGTATTTATATGGCACTAGTTGCCATCTTGAACATACTATCATAGCTCTACCATTTGGTGAAATGATTAGATTATCTACGCTTTGTAATAATATATCTGATTTACAAAAATAAATAAGCCATACCTTGTCTATGTTTGTGCATAGAGGTTATAGTGAAGATTTGATCAAAGAATCTGTAAATAAAATAATTGATACCAACCTCTTTAAACATAATAAAGAGAATATATGTATGTTATAAACAGAAATAAACCCAATAGTGGTGAAAAAATGTTTTTTGTTACCACGTATAACATTTTAAGTGAACAAATTTGGGAAATAGTTAAATATTATTGAAAATTTTTATTGAGAGATGAATTGTTGAATAAAATTATTGGTAGTACACCCTATATTGTCTATAAAAGAGGGCAAAATCTGGGGGATAAACTTGTGAAGGCTTACTTTTTATTGCCTGCAGTGAATGTCTCTACTTCTTTAAGATGCAAGAGCACTGCACCTTGTAATAATTGCAATATATATTGTCATAGAGTGTCTAGTTTTCATAGAATTAATGAGAAAATATTTATACCAAATACTATTATTTTGTGACACGGAAGGTGTAGTGTATTGTTTGAGATGTCCTTGCAACTTATTCTATATTGGGGAGACCAAGAGAAAATTTAGAATTAGGTTGCAGGAACATATCAGAGACATTAAAAAACAGAAAATGGAAAGCCCTATAGCTTTACACTTTATGCAGAAACATCATAGTGATAGTAGCTTTTTACAAGCAACAATTTTAGAAAAATGTTTTGTAAGAAAGGGGATGAGAGATTGATTAAGAATGTATTATCATATAAGGAAACTGTGTTTATTTTAAAATTTGATACTTTTACATCAAGGGGGTTGAACCGAGAAATTAATTGGAAATGTTTGCTTTAAATTGCAGTAATTAACTGATGTAATTGTTTTATTGACTGTTTTATTGATTAATTGTGTGTCATGGGGTATATATATATATATATATATATATATATATATATATATATATATAGAGGGGAATATTCTAATATAAAAATGTACTCTTTGAAGGCTGGATTGGCTGAGGCGCTAAGTGCAATAAAATTTTTGGATCTGGTTCCTGTTGTCGTTTTTCCATATTTTGGTTTGCTGTGTTGGTTTCCCTATATATATATATATATATATATATATATATATATATATATATATACATATATTTATATATTAATGTTGGATGATCAACCTGTGTGATATATTTACTGAAGCATTGCTAAGCTCATGTGGAGTAGTGATAGTTGCTGTGACTGGAGTGCACAGGGCCCTGTGTTTAAGACTTGCCAGGGATGTGCATTTTCCCCTTATATTACATGACTGTAATGCATGATATGTTTGTAAAAGCATTATAAATTTCCACAGCTCTTATGGTGTAGTGGTATGTTGCTTTGACGGTAGTGCACAGGGTCCTGGGTTCGGGACCTGCCAGGGTTTGTTATTTTGTTGTTAGGAAGAACAGAGGCTGATTGTGACAGAGTGACTAAAGCAGTTATAAGCAATTGTAAGAGGGTTTGCATGATGCTTAGTGATGCCAAAGGCTCTTAGTCCTGCTTGGCTTTGCTTAGTGCTGCTTATTCCTGCTTAAATCCATGCTAATTTCAAAAGAAGAAAAGAAAAAAAGGGTGATAGGAAAGTGGTGAAATGGGGGCAAGCAGGGGGTAAAACATTAGGAAAAGCAGCTAGGGATGTGCAGAATGGGTGTAGAAAAGGACCATAGCTCTATATTTCTTCTGCAGCAACAGCTGTGAATGATGTGGACAATTTGGAATTTACAGCCTCACACCCAAAAGGGAGGGGTGTTGGCAACATACATTTGTAGAGTAATTTGAGGGTAGATTGATTGACATCACTGTACATGAAGGCGAAATGCAGAGCTATGTATGGGGCAATGATTTTTTTGTGTGACAGATGCACTTTTTTTTAAAGGTGAGAGTGAGATGTTGGGGAAGGGCTGTAGGTATGTTTGGGGGAGTAGGTTGGGTAGGATAGGTTGCATTTGCAGACAGACAAGACACAAGACAGCAGACAGGGGTGGTATATGACACATGAGGTGGTAAGCACTTTGGACGGGGAGGTGGTTGGGAATCAGAGGCCCATGAGCCCCCAAATGGATACAGTGGGACTACGATCCCCACCCATGGGCAGTCTCCACTTAATCTTCACAGCCCTGAAGATGGCTGTGCTGGGGGATGGACAAAAGGAGCAGGCTGCCCCTCAAGGTGCTCCAGTCTGTCCTCAATCTGGTGCAGGCATACATACTTCTCTGAGCGGATGACACTGTGCACCATACACCGGAACTTCCTGCAGGTGACCAGTTCCTCTCAGTGCCAGCACCCAGGGGGAGGGGCCCTGTCCTCTGAGGTGATTCCACCTGAGGCTGGTGCAGGACCAACAGAAGGGGCAGTTCTGGGTTGGGTCCCAGATGTGCTGGGGCCCAGTGCCATGGCCAGATGAGGCAGGACAGGTGGATCCGCCAGGATCAGTGTTCCCAAACGTGCTATGGTGTTGAGAGTTTACAAAATGTATTGGTTAGTCATGAACAAAACATTTCAAAATTAGGTATAACAGCATGCATGGATGTTTCAAATAACCCAGAACAGTGGAATTCACACAATTGCATAGCAAACAGAACACATGCATATAAGGAATAACAGTCAGAATTTTAACAGCATGCCAGTTAAATGTGTGGCAACAGGCCACCAACAATGGTATTTGATCAAGGTATGTTAATATGTAAACAATTAATTTTATGAACAATAATAGAACACAAATCGCAACATTAGATTTTGAGAACAACATACGCATAGTATATGGATAATAATTACTGATGCAGATAAGGGGTGGGGGGGGAACAGTCCTCTAGCATCTGTATAGGCATCTATTTTTCATAACAGTACTACTCAATACTCTACAGGTCTGCCCTCACTTTACATCTACCTGTGGTCCATAGCTTCTGTAGCACATATATAACTGTTAAACTGTAAAGCTGGAATGGTATGTGGCAAAGTGTGAGTACTCTGGCTACATGACTGCAGGGGACTCTTACATGTCAGAGTTACATATATGACTAACAAGGTGAAGCCTGCACTGATGTTGTGTGAGTGTGCTACTGGTATTCTTCAACTAGATTCATATCTGTGTCCAAGGTTATTGACAACAGTGATCACTACCCATGACAGCATGACACCTGAGAGACATGTATCAGGAAGAGTGCATGGTGTATGTACCTATCTTGCTATCTTTTGCAGGCATGGGGTTAGACACTGGAAGACCTGGACACAAAGTTCATTACTATACCCATCATACAGCTACTAAAATTATTTCTTTACCTGTAAAACCTGTGGAGAAAATATCTGTTAACACTACCTGATTATGTGTACATATATTCAGGATTACTTGTTTGTAAATATTCATACATAATAGTTTAACTCCCTGAATTCAAACCATGGTCTGTGTTTGCAAAAATGAAAAACATCTCTATTTCTCAACACACTGAGCTACTGGAGAATGACTGTCTGTTGCTTGACTGATTTCTGCCTAATACTCATTTGGTTAGACAGTCACACCTTGTAATCTTAGTGGAGTGTCACTAAAGACTGTAGTGACAGTTGAACATATATGCCTGACAGATAGTTCTTGTACTGTGGATTAATCCTTTGAAAGCAGGTGTACACATTTAATCCCTAGTAGATGTGAATATGTGTGATCTGTACAGAGTGTAGCAGGGCGCTGGGTTGCATACTCAACCTGTATACATTTGGATATTATATATTTGCAGTTCCCACCTATTACACTCTCATACTTGCCTGCATTAGCATAACCACATTCAGGACTACATCGATCTGAAATTTAAAGGTTAACACAAGGCAATGCTGCAGGGGACACACTTTAATCCATTACACATTACTAGAAAAGGGACTGTCCCTCATAAAGAGGGACAGATGGTAACCCTAGTACTCAGTACAGTACAAACTACTTAGAGGTGACTTATGTCTGGCATACAGGGCTATCTCTAACCCAAATCTTATAGAAATGCTGTGCATCTAAAGGTCAAATGGGACTAGAGTCACTGTTCCAGAGACCTCAATCTTGAATGCAGCATAAATATGACCTGCTGGACAGACAGATAAATTTCTCAGAGTTTGCCACTCCTCTGGAATAGGCTCCCAATCCATGCCAAGCAGGGCACCTCCATGACCCTGTTTAAGCACAACCTGGATTACTGGATGGGAAACCATACATTTATGCTTGGGATTGCCTTTGCATCTGTCCTGAACATGGTTAGGCCTTGCTAGAAAAATCTTAGGCATAGACGATATCTCTCATCTAGTTATTATAGTGGGATTTAATGTCTAGGGTTGTAAAGATCCTCGGGTCAATAGCCTAGTAACATCCTGTAAACCTGCATGAACTAATCAGGGTTCAGATGTTAGTGCAGGACATATTTCATATTTTATTTATATCTTGTTTTACACATTTTATTTCCTCAACAACAAAAGAGACTAAGCACAACTGTTTGTGGTATAAATCTTTATTTGAGTAGGATGACACAGTGCTATCTTACAGTTGATATTCTACATTCAGTACTAATGCTTATCCTGTGTATCACCATTGGTCTGACAAACATTTTTTATTTATTCAGTACACTCAGAACACGCTATACCTACTGTCAGTAAATAATGTACTCCTTCTTATTTATTACACTATATACTGCAAGATAAATCTGCACTCACCAGACTGTCATCACAGCCTCACTAATCTGTCAGCATGGGCTCAAGATTGCTATCCCTCTCTTCTGCAGCTGTAGGGGAAAAGTACACATTTTAAGCATGAATGTCTATCACATACTCAGGCTAGATTTTGGTATTCATATGGGTAAGATACTTACTCACTTACTGGGGCGTGCCCATCTCGAGCTTTTTGCATCTACTGGGCCAAGACCACCCCCTTCCTATGCTTTAGTTCAGCATAGTGATGCCATACTTTCTCAACAGTTCTGGCAATTCCATTAGCACTGGTGAGATCACATGCCAGATAGTCCCAGGCCTCCACTTTCTACTGTGAGCCCTGGTACTGTCCCTGCAGCAGTCTGTGGTCATGTTCTTTAACAAGGACTCCAAGATGCCACAGTGCTGCACCTGAAAGCGTGCTCCACCTCCAATGCCAGACATAGTTCTAGCAGAGATCAAACTACAACAAGTTTTGGCTGTATTCCCACCTGTGCGGTTTAAATAACACCATATTCCCACCCTTTGCTGTCATTGGATCATTTTTGAAAATGCTGAACATAGCTCAGTGGTGCACAAACCTGTTAACCTGAGTTGAGCAGTACTTAAATGGGAACATGCTGAGCAGGGCATATTGGTGTGCAAATCCGCTCAGCTAGGCTGAATACTGCTTAGAATGAGACTTCTAAGCAATGCTCATACCAGCTAAGCACAGCTTAGCACTGCTTAGCATTGCTCAGTTCTCATTTTAAAAATATTTCGGAATTGCATATTAATTAATCATTAGTGACATATTAAGTGTATATAATTTAATTTACATGAAGTCCCCCCCATGTTCTTTCATTACATTATCTTGCGTTGTGACTATACTGTATTGGACACTTGTGTTTACATGGGTGATTTCACATGTTATATCCACTGACACTTAAATTTTTGACAAGCTACACTACCCTGGTTAACAAATATCAATTACTACATCATTTCAGCAAAAAAATTATTTTAAGAATGCTTTCCCATGTAAAACTAAAGGGTCTGGCTTGGTACTCAAGAAGTGAACTGTTGCATGCAAAGCTGGACCTCTAACCACTGTGCTATCTCACCATTGAGAATCTTAGCTATACATTTGAATTTAGCTCCTATCAGGTGTTTAAGCAATGCTGAGCAAAGGGCCGCAACATGCAAACCTACTCAGTTACACTTAAACTTCACTTATAATGGAAAAAAAAATAATACAACTACCTTAATTACATATATTAATAATAATGCTGATTCATATTTGATAAAGCACTACCTGTCATTTTATCAATTTTTAAGTTAGTATGTGCAATATGTTTTAGATTTGCCCTATTCTGGGACCTTTGTCCCATGTTTATTTCATGACTTTATCCAGATTTCTTGGTGGAAGATGTTGAGGTGTGCATAACTCTCAACTGTCCAGATTTTCATAGACTGTCCAGATGATTGGCTCATATTTTTGTTTTGTTCCTCATAACATTTGTAGTTTTCTGCAAATCAGTGGGATGATCTCAGGATTGAAGTTACTAAATAATGGCATACATTTGAGTTTCAGACTTCTAATCCTGCAGAAAATGTATGTTAATACAAACCCTATTCCTCTAATAACGTTCTAAGTTTATGAGAGCAGTACTTACAATATGTCCCCATTTTTGGTCCTTTGTCCCCCCATTTGGTTGCCCTTTATCTGGAGTTTAGGTACTAAGATGTTTACAGGTATGGCTGTGTGTCTGAGGACACACTTGTACTTTAAAGTGCCGTGCAGTACTTTGACAATGCAAGGGGGATGTGTTACACTTCCTGTCACATATACCCTGCATTGCTTCCTATTCACACTCCAACTTACAGTGTCTGTGGATACTGAAAGCACTGTAAAGCACCATACAGCACTTTCACAATGCAGGGTGTGTGTGACAGTACCTGTCACACATCCCCTGCATTTATTTCAAGTCCTACTATCTATTTCAGTGTCCGTGGACACTGTTTTATTGTTAGTTGCTTTTAGTGTCTGTAGACACTGAACACATTTAAAAAGTGTCCTACAGTACTTTGAGAGTGCAGAGGGTGTGTTGGATCTGCGGGCAGTACTGCAACATGCCTCTGCACTCATTCATTGTTTGTGTCCGCAGATCAGACTCAGTAGCTCACCTTCATTAATATGACAGGCACACTGCTGAGAAGGCTATGCAGATGTGAACGCCATTCACTCCATGTAGGAATATCACTATTCCTACAAGGAATTTATTGAATCCTAGGGTATGTCTTTTCTTATTTCTCTATCAAGGTTCATGTATCATCCATGTAAGCATGTCTGCCCATGGATCCTCCTCTTTCAATGGAGTCTCATGTACAAAATTTTCTTGAAAGAGGTTTTGCATTAGATGCCTCCAAGAAAAATGATCACCCCTCTTCTGTTAGATAAGCCAACACTTGCTTCATTTCAACCAGCTAATCTGGCTGACTTGAAGTTCTTAACATGGAAAACAGTTTTACTGATTGCTATGACCTTTGGAAGAAGGGTATCTGCAGCTCTTATGATGTCAATCCTCTTTCATTTTACATAGCTGTAGGGTTTCTTTGATGAGTAATTCTTTTATGCCTAAAGTAGTATTTGAGTTTACTTTAAGCCAAACTGCCCAGCTCCCCGTTTTCTTTCATGAACCACAAAATAAAGGCAAAAGGATACCTGAGATGTCCACAGAAAAGTCAGGTACTATATTTATAGACCTAATCTTTCAGATCTTTGGATCAATTGCTCATTTCCTGTGAAGCTAAGATGAAAGGGCAACCTGTGTCAAAACAGGCTATTTAAAAATGGCTGTTTAAGGCTATTATCCTTTGTTACACTTAGTATATCAAAGCTATTCCAGGCACATTAAGGCCCACTCTACAAGGGCCTTGGCTTTATCTATGTTTTTTTGGAGAGGGTTTGATTCTAGTAGTATTCTAGAAAATGCCACTTGGTCTTCTGTGCATACTTTTACAAAGCACTATGAACTTGAGGGTCTGTATCATAACATCGAAGATGCAAAACTTCGAGTGTTATGATATCGAACCCAAAACCTCAAAGACTGAGAACAGCGAATCCGCGGAACATCATATTCTTTCCCAGAGAAAGAATTCGGTGGGCCATTTCTGCGGCTTAGCTATTTTGCCACTGTGGTGCGATCTCGGAGTTGGTATATTTAAGTAGGGGATGTGGGGGGCACAGCTCCCCACATTAGAAATGGTGTGTAGTGTTTGTGTGTTCCGTGTTTTATGCTGGAACAGCGATTTTCTCCCAAGGAAAAAAATCGCTGTTCTCAGCTTTCAGAGTTTTCTGCGGGGTTTGGAGTTTGATGTTATGGTGTTTGCTGTTATTGTGTTTTGATCATGTGATATAAACTCGAACTTGATTCCTTCTCTGGGTCCAGATCAGACTTTGCAAGGATCATTCTCCATGGGCTGCTGGACTCTTCTCCTTTCTCCTCCCTAATGTAGTAAGCTAAGGTAGTCTACCCATATAGCTAAGGCTGCTAAGGCAGTGATGAATAAGATGAACATAGCACAGTAGATGGTTGAATGATCACTTTTGCAATAGCCATGTGCTCCTTCAACCCACCCTTGATTTCTGGTGATTTTTATGCCATGATGTGAACACTGCTGTGGAATTTTTTTCTTTTTGCTCCTTGAATTATGCTTTCTGGGCTGAGCCTCCCTCTCCCTGTTTGAAGGAAAGCTCTTAAGGGCTTTACACCCAGACTTTTAATTTAGTCAACTCATCCCAAGCTGCCTGATAGCTTGGGTGTGTGGAAGGTGCCCTCAAGCTTTGGAAGCTGGCTGGCTAATATATCTTTGGCAGGACATAACTCATATACCTAAGGCTACTGTAGCAGTGATTATTTTAATGTCTACTGTTATTGCAAGTTTCAGTTAAACAACTGTACTTTTTAAGCCTATTTTATTAATTCTAGTACTAACGTACTAAACCCTAGTTTCATTATTATATACTGAGTGTATGTCAGACTTGTTCAAGACTAATGTTAGCATTAAGGTAGTTCCTGGCCAGTAAGCATGGAGTTAAGGGTCTAATAGTTTTTTTCCTCCCACCTACCTTGTTGTAGTTGTGTTCTTAAACCCAGTGTATCTGTTGTTTTCAGCATCTTAAGATAATTTGACAACACAATTCTCTCCCTCTCCCTGTTTATTGTCTGTGACAATAATCACATAAGTGTCATTTTGCAAAGTCACTCCCTTTAAACCATTCACCAGGCTAAAATACCTTTGATAAAATTGCTTAATATTGAATGTACTGATACTGCTTGTACTAGTTTCATTGTTAAATTATTGAGTTTTTGTGCTATAATTAGCATACTTGTTCCTTCTGGTGGCAGAAGGCAGTTTACTTAGAACCATCACCATCCAAATATTACCCTAAACAAACCAGACTCCAAGTATTAATAGTCATCCCTGTCCCCAGAGTCATTCCTGTCAAAACGATGGACTTGCACTTCCCTACAACTTCTGTAGCCAGCCTGACTGAGATGGTATCTTGAGACATTGTCTCATTCTGTCTGACAATCATCGATTACTCAAACAGCAAAAAATATTGTGTGAGAGATGTACATTTATAATATCCTTGGAGGCAAAAATCTCACACACACTAGACTCAGGCGCTGAAATCATAAACAGTACGCCACACATCATACCTCACCAAGGCCATGACAATGAACATAATACTTCATATGTTGAGTTTCTAAAGATTAGCTTACCAAAGCCTGAAGGACTTCCAAAACACAAAACAGGCAGAAAGGACACTCAGGAAGTTAAGCCTAACTCCTCACATAGAACAAGGAGTCACAAAACCACATATGCTGAGCCGGGGAGTCAGGTATCGACCAAACAAAACAGTCTTGTTATATTTGACTCCACTGTAAAACATGCAGATGTACCTCTTACCATCTGTGCAAGGAAAGAGTGACAGTTAGTTGATTGCCTGGAGCTAGGATCTTTCAAATCATACCTGCACTCAAGTTTTGAACAACAGTATGATTCTGTAATAGCTCATGCCAGCGTCAATCAGTCGAAGTGTACCTTCCTGAACTATATGAAGAGAGACACATGATAGAGCTCTCAGACTGTGTCACACTCAGTTATGAACCTAGATTTCAGCAGCATTCTACCTTCTCCAAGGTTGATACTGCAATGTGAACAAATATACCAGACTTCAATTATTGGTTTAATTTTTGATGGCATCCAAAGGGATCTAATATTTGTCACCCTGAGAAGATATGATCACCATATCATGCTACTTCACCAGTGATGTCATGCATCGATCTTCTCTAGGGTTCTGGTTATTGGCAAAGACCTTGTGTACCTCCATAGTGCCTTTTTTAATCAATCCAACTTGATAAACCCTACCAGCATTAAAAACAAGCAAATAAAAATATTAAGGTGTAACTGATCAATGTTAGGAACCCAAAATAAGAAACTCAACTCCCTACAGACCCTTCTCACAATGGAGGATGAGGAAGTATATGTAGTGACAGAGACATTCTTTAAAACAGCAGAGAACACTTCATCTGTGAACAAATATAACTCCTTACACACATTTAGACCTTAGATCAGGTACTACATAACTATATTAAAAAGGTGGGGGTGTCTCAATCTTCATCCAGAAGAGACTCATATAAAGGCTGGTGAAACAACATGATTCACTAGAGCTTCTTCATGTCCAAATAACTATCAGAAAGGTCCCTTACCATATGTAGCTAGCTATGACCCATGAAGCCCATGGCACCTGCACATGAACTAGAATTACTAAGCATTAGTCCAATACCATTTTCCTAGTTGATCTAAACTATCCAACTATAGACTGGGAAACCTACACCACCACTACTAATGCACAAGTACAGACAATCCTGGATTTTGTCAATACAAACACCTTTGAACAATTAATCAGAGTATCCCCTGGTGGAACAACATCTTGGATCTTGTCCTTATTATTATGAGGGCATCTTGCACCATCCCTTTCACATCTTCATCATTTGACCACAAAGTCATCACTTTCTGAAATAAAATTGAAACCAAAGATGCCTTCCACCCAAGATTCCTTTAGAAATGTCTCTAAGACAAACTACTTATTCCCAGGTGATACATTGGCAAGCTTCAAATCCCCACCAAACCCATTTGATTCCATTGAATGTGCAGAAACGTATATCATTACACTATACCAGCATGTAAACAGTTGCAGTGCAGCTGTCCCTGTAGGAGCAAGCACAGGGCAAACTACAGAAATAAACCCACATGATTTAACCATAATATAAACAAGCGAGGAAGACGATTTTTGACCAAAAGTAGGAAGAGTAATTTCCAGAATGATAGATCCCTTGTCACTGAAATAAATAAACAATGCAGAATTTTAATAAGGTCCCCCAAAGCCAAGTTTGAGGCTAAATAGCCACCCAGGCAAATGACAATCACAATGCCTTTTTAATTACAGTATGTTTATAATTTAAAAGGCACAAAATAGCAATGGACTGAGCTGAATGTGAGCAATGTTACCTACAGTGAGCTGAAAATATTGCATACTTGCATGCCGATAAATTCAGTTCTAACTTTACCCCTCTCTCATCCATCTGTCCCCTTAGGATATAGCTGAAACTGACCTGTCTCTAGCTATCACACAAGGCCAAGTCTTAAAAGTGTTATCAAAAGCTAACAATTCTGCATTGATGGGTCCTGGCAATATCACTGGACACATCTTAAATAGCATGAAGCATGATTTAGCCTCCCCCCACCCCCACACACACACATGCACAAATAACACTGTTCAGTCTTAGCCTCCAAACAGGATGTGTGCAAAGTGAATGGAGAGCAGCTACATGCCATGGCGTATCATGGAACTAATCAGTAAGGACATATGGAACCTCCAAACAATAAGGATATAAGGGAAAAAGGAACCTTCAAATACTGAGGTTGGATATATCAAGGGTAGATCATGCTTACTCATCCTGGTTTTCTTTTCTTGAAAAGGTCAACAAAACAATGAATGAAGTTGAAATGGAACATGCCACATACCTCTACCTGGCTGCTTAAGCATTTGACACAATCCACCACTCAGGCGTAGCAAAAATGCTAAATAAACTGAGAAGAAACCCTATATTTCACCTACTGTATTACCAACTGGCTGACAGACCGGAAACAAGAAATCAAAATACAGGGAGTTACCTCGACAGAGACCAGTCATCAGTGGAGTCTCTAAATGTTTTGTGCTGGGAACTCTCCCATTTGTCATCTACTTCTTGAAAGTAAAAGCCAGTACCAAAGAGCTCTGGCTGACTACATTTGCAGATGACTGCAAACTAGGAGGAGTCAGTGAATCCCTGAATGACTTAGCAATCCTGCAGGAAGAATGACTCCAAATGAATAACTGTTGTCAAAATCATGGACTGAAATTAAATGCCAAAAAATATAATATCTTTTGGGAAGTCATCTGACACTGGGAACTACCACCTTGACAATACTTCTTGAAGATCTGAATCAGTCATTTGGGATTTGGGAAGTTATGTGGACAGTAACCTAAATTTCGATCAACATGTGTCCATTGTCCTGTCCATCAAGCCAATGCAAATGGATTTATTGCACAGCAGGTAGTCAAATGGCATCAGAAATACTGGGTTAAGGGATATAAACCTCTGCTGTGCCATCAACAGAATGGTTTGGAGGGGCAGGTATATTTTGCAGAGGATACTGCTGCTCTGAAACAGAATCCCCATCTAAGTAAAGCAAAGTTCATACCTGTCCATATTAAAATACAACTTGGATCTATAGATGGGAAACGAACATTTACCTGAGGACTGCCTACTGTACTACTAACATACAGTGGCAGCACTTAAATGCTTTATTCCTGCATGGGTCCTCTCAAATTATATATGCTACTATCCTAGTTATTGTCATTAGCGTTAATATATAATTATCAACCATGGCATGGGTAAGGACAATCTAACACAAAATTGTATAGGTTAATTCCAGGACGAAAAGTGAAATTGGCCAGGCTTACAATGGCCTGCAAGGACAGCTCGCCTGGTAATTACCTATAAACCTACAAACATATGACATTTCCTCACTTTTCCCTTTAAATACATATTTATGCTTATATAGCAAAGATCCAAATGTTTTCATTTTTTCCTAATGCAATTCTGTCTTTACACATTCTTTCATTCTCACTTTTTCCAATATTTCTTAATATTCTTTAATTAACTTCTCATATCCTTGCTTCTGTTTTACAAAAAAGCCTAATTGTATATTGTCCTTTATATATATATATATATATATATATATATATATATATTGTCCTTTAAAAGCTGCCCATAGTAATTGTAAAGATTCCTAAAACTGATCCATGAAAATATGATTTTACCATAACTTCTCCATTTCTCTTTTAACAAAAAATATATTTACTAATGTCCATCAATCTTTTATTACCTTTTCTGTCTAAAATAAATCCTTCAACAGTTATCTTTTTTATTGCACAATGATCTCATAAACTAACTTCCATCATTCTTGTATTTGCTCTTTCAAACCTTCAAAATAGATTTTCTAATCTATTTCTGTCCTTATATTACCGCTTTTAAATTTAACGATTCTTTTCCTTTCTACTTGCAAATTACCCATTTTAATCAGTTCCCTGGATACTCAAATGTCACACCTTATCTTATCTCCTGCTTTTCTAACATTGCAATTTAAATCACCAATCATAATAATATTTATAATGGACATGACAAAATGCTTCAGTTCTTCAAACAATAGTGCCCTATTCCTATAACTCGTAGATGCATGCATTACAATAATTCTCAATACTCTTTTTCCATTTCTAATATCAATTGTTAAACATTTTTCAAGTTTTGCTATAATAGCATCAATACTGTTATAATCTAAGCTATTAAATAATACTGCTATACCAGAACAAAGATTTTCTCCATATATCCATGCTACTTTCCCTCTCTGTGCTGTCTTACTCTTTTTTTATTTTTGCACTTCACCCGACAAGGTGAACCTCGGTTCTAAATGATGGTCACTGTTGAGGTGACACCCCAAACCCATGTGTCAAAATGGAAAAATAGAGTTGGGGATGGATGGATAGATTTACCTTTCTAATATCCAGTAAACATATTACATCACGTACATATTCTTTGCTCCATAAAGTAACATTTAGTCTTCTTTTCTCATTTATTATAATCTTAACATTTAAAGAAACGATAATTAAATTAAATGAACCCTTTCCCTTTTCCCTTTCCTGCATTTCTTTTACTGGGAAGGCTTTATTTCTTTTTCCTTACACTTTTAGATAGATTCTCTTTGTCTACTCTCATTTTTCAATTTCCCTTCCATCATTAGATTTTCAAACAAGTTTTCTATTTTATTATTATATATGTCAACATTTTTGTATATGTTGTGTATTTGACATTATATCCACCTTTTCATCTTGTACATCTTGTCTGTAAATATCTTCTAATTCCCCTTCCTATTCACTTATATGTTCTTAATTCATCTCTTTGTGACAATCAGACCAAAAATGCATTGAACTATCACAAATTCTGGAAGATATTTTACAATTGTTTGTCCCATGTCCCAGTTCGCCAAAATGCACACATCTATGCACATTACATTAATTCATAGGTTCATATACTAGTACTAGGGTAACTGCCCCTGTGGGCCATTTTAAATCTAGCCAATTATCCCATGTGACAATCAAATCCTCCACCTTGTCTCTGTAAGGTAAAGATCTTAACCATTATACCAATGGATGGCTAAAGTGAAGCATAAACGATTTTACTGAGATTTGAACTCAGATTCCAGAGTGCTAACCATTACACCATGGAACCAGATATTGGTTAAGTGCTCACTGGAATAAGAGAAAAAAAAAAACATATCTTTGGTTGGCCCCAAAATGAAGCCATCCCTTTTCCCCATTTATAATCAAACCTGTCATCATAATAATGTTAACATACATTCATACCCCAAATCCCATTCCACACATTTCTACCATCCAAGCATTTTTAACTTCATAAACATTTTTACATTTTCCTGAAAAAATATTTTATTTCATCCTCATTTATATCTGCAGTCCTGAATTTCACTTTCAGTTTCCTTTTTTTAAACGTTTTGCTATAGTCTCTCACAACATAGTGATTCCATGATTACAAAAAGATTTAACATCAAAGGATACCAGAAACTTTTCAGCAAAACTTTCATTTTTTATTTAGATAAAAACCTTAATGTCTTCTGGCTTTATCCCCAAAGTGCATATCATAGTATCCCAAATAAAGCAGCGATTTAAAGCTTTGCTCTGCTTTTATTTTATCCTTCCATCTGTCTGCTATCTTACCAGAACATTGTTCAGAATAACACTGTCTTTTCTAGCACCAACAGCAACCACAAAAATATCCATTCTTTTCTTTCATAGATACAGTTACTTTCATGCCTTCATCTTCATTTTGGTCTTGTCCCTTTTCAATTTCTACCCACAACCATTCAGCTTCAACATCCTGCATCATACACATAGCACTTTCTGTCTGTGATACCATAATGCGATCTCAATCAGAATAGTTTGATGGCCTGTATTGTTGATGAGATGACGTTTGACAATGTGGCCGTTTGATAATATGACATAGACCCGTCTGTGACTCATTGCCTCTACAAGCACTCTTTCCTCAAAGTCAGTTCTTGACATGGCACCTTAATCACTTAGTTCTGACTTGATCATCATTTCATCCAAAATCTCACTTGCCAAACCATTAGAGGGAATTTTATTAAGCTGAATATATGGTATTCCACTATTCATAATTATTGTAATGTTATTTTATACTGCTCCTCCTCTGTTACATTGACTGACATGTTCAGAGATTCACAGGCAAGTATTAGGTTAGCTGCAGCTGTGGGCCATTTTAAGCCTAGCCAATTTTCCTTTCAAATCTAAGAATCAACTTGTACCTTGGATCTGTGAAGTAATCACCATAATCACTATACCAAGCTACCACTATCTGTTTTATCAACAGCATCTTCACTCTGCTGAAGCTGAAAGCCGGGCTCCTTTACCACACTAGTCTCCTCTATGTCTTCCATTTCCCTCCTTTCCAGAAGTTGCCCTACAGCCATAGGGGAAGCTCACTGATGCCCTGGCCACATTGCCTCTAGTAGTAACTACCACCTCAGGTTTCCAATGTGGGATTAACATGATCAACAAGTGATAGATAAAAAATACCAAATGAATAATTATGACCAAATTGAAACACCATTTGATAATTAGAGAAGTAAAGAGAAGGGTAGGATCCCCATTGTACTTATAGGAAAGGATATCTACATCCATAAAACAGAATTCAGGGAGTGTCCCCATAGATTCACAAATTCTTGGTGGTAGCCTGTAGTAGTAAGCCATCCATGTCTGAATAATGGACATCTCCCATTCTCAGACCACTGTCAGCTGGTGTGTCTGCCCCTGTCCAGACCAATCCCACCCACTCCAAAAAGACTGGTTTAGGCTGCCTCAGGCATTCATTCATTCATTCACTGTATTCAAATCCTGAAGTCAAACCCAGACAAAGTGCTTCTATCAAGATCTGCCTTCTTGAAATGTATCACACAGGTGTCTCCTGAAGTTTCATACTCCTCTAAAATACAGAAGAAGAAGATACATTCTCTGCTATGTCTACCACAGAGGACATGTCTCTGGAGATTTTTTATCTTAAATGAAAGAACACTTCAACTGATACTCCAATAAGGCATCTGCTTCTCAGAAAAGATACTTAGACCTTTTCAGATTAGACTCTCCATGAACCACTTTCAGTATAGCTAGTTCTGGATGCCCTTTTGGGTACCATTGAGGCAGCATCCTTAGAGTAAGACTCTCAGCCTGTCATTTTCAAGAGACTTTACAGGGCCTACAGAATAAAGGATTTTTGCAAGTTATTCTAAAAGCATCCTGTGGCAGACCCAGATACATTGCTACAGCATGCTGTTAAGGGAGAAAAACTGGACTTAGGATAAGGTGCTTCTCCCAGTAACTAAGAAACAGAATTATAGACCACTTGTGAAAAAAGAGTTGTATATAAGCTTCCCTAGCCTTCAGAACCCTGAAATGTCTGATCCATAGGATTAAGTATCAGAGAGAAATCCTTATATGACTCCAGGAAACCTGCTGGAGGGTCACAGATGAAACTCTGAAGGCTAAATTATTGAATCAGATCCATACTGTTGTACAAGTGAATAGCTGTGCAATTAAATATGGAAATGATGCTGCAGATGTAGCATCTAGGTGCACTGCTATGGGGTCTGCAATTAGAAGACATTCCTGGCTGAAATTTCAGTCCCATCTGCAGATGCAACACTGCAACACATAACAATAACTGCGACAACAGTCTCATGCAGTATTTAAGAAAGGGAATATATTTGAGTTAGTGAAATAACAGATTCACACACCTATTCCCCAGTACTGTAGAAGTTACCCTACTAGGCAATGACCTACCATCAGACGCAAGGGGAAGTAAAACAGACTGAAAGCAAAAATGGCTCCCCAAAAGGAAAAAGGATGCACAAAGACAAAAAGAAGTCTGGGGGACCCCAAACACTAGCAGAGGACAGCTATGTTTTCCTCTCCAAAACACAAGCGTATCACTGCAATTTAATGTTGTCTTTCTTCCATATAACTCACTAAAGAGAGGGGTTGAGTTGGCCTTTGCCCAAAATAAGTAATTATATATCACAAAGGGGAAGTAAGTTGGGGTCTAGAAACTGTCTTCAGATTTTCAAACTGGAATTTCTGACGATTAAAAAAATGCAGGAAATTCAGCCCAAGAGAAAAGTTTAAAAAAAGCTAGTAGAACCCTTTATACAAGAAATATTAAGGCAAACAGTTAAATAAAACATGTCCCCCAGACAGCAGGCCTTTATTTCAAGCCTTTCCCATTACAAAGAAAAAAGTGGGTCCTGGAGACCCACATCAGAGATTTCAAACTTCAATAACTTCCATAAAATTCCAATGCTCAAACTCTCACGCCTGCAGACCCTCTTACTTCTGCTAAGTCACAAGCACTTATTTTGACATTTGATTTAAAGGATGCTTTCTTCCACTTACCCATACACAAAGATCACAGGTATTATCTAATATTTGAATCAGGGGGCAACTGGTACAAGTTTTCAGTCTTGCCCTTGGTGTAGCAGCTGCCACCAGAGTCTTTATAAAATGATGGATTCCAGTAACTACTCATTGCAGGACAAGGGGAGATCATGAATACTTTTACATAGATGACTGCCCAGTCCAAGTTCAACACAGAAGTAGCAGCAGAGTGCTCTGTGTTACAGTCGAGACTGTGTCCACAGGACGATTTTCTTCTAGTATAGCTAAACATCCAATCTAAAGCCAGGCAGGTCAGTAGCATGTCTTGGAGCTTACCTAGATGCCACAGAATCAGATGTTTTTCCTTCAATGGGAGGATGTGGAAATCAGAGGTCACTTTCCTTTGAGACATTTCACTGAGGACTAGTCACTCCTCAGGAATTTCTGAGAAAGCCATGGTACACAGACTATTTTAGTGGTGCCCTTAGCAAGTCTTAATCTTGGAACTATCCAGTGTTTCCTGAAAAATACCTAACAATACAACAGTCAGTTCCTGGAGTGTGCCATACCATTAATTCCTTTTGTGTGAGCTATGAATTGTAATTCTTGACTCTTCAGGTGCAGATAAATGGGAAGAAAGTTGATAGAATAACAGGTTTTGCATTAGTACTGATTTTCCAAAGGGTATGATGTCTGTATTTCAAATATCTGTCAGTATATAGTGATTTCAGTCCTCGGTAATTTGCCAGAAAAACACAATTTTTGTGAGGATCAGATCAAAAACATGAGGAAAAAATCTTGACAAGTTGAGAGGTGTGAGATAAAGTATGTAATGCTATTTACTATTAGCTCTGTAGATTTTTATGCATTATTTATGAAGTTTTTAACATAGTTAAAGAAGACACTTTTTATTATTTCTTTATTTCTTGCCTGTGAGGCTATTTTTGCCACATCCCTAGCTTTAAATGATTTGGTCATGGACCAGAGTTCCATTTTAAGTTAAGCAAAAACATTTTTGGTGTTTAGGGAGTTACATTTATTTTTATTTGTGATTAACTTTGCCTGTTTATATTTTGGTTTCAAAGCAGGGATTTATTTTTAAAGTTGCACTGTATTTACATTAAAAAGAGATGGATGGTTTTATGCAGTTACTTACATGTGTGCAGAACTTGGAGGTGAAGGATTTTGAATTCATAGACTGGTCAACAGGGTGGAAGGGAATGTTAAGTTTTGACAGGTTATCTCTCAGCTTTAGTAGATGAGCTTTGTCACAATCTCTGAATACTAAGTTATTAGAAGATGTTTCTGGCTTTGGCGTTATGGTGAATATGACTGATGTGTGGTCTCATTTGACTAGGAAGGATGTTACAACTGGTAAGGAGCAGAGCTTTCTCATACTGGTGAGAAAAGAGTCCAGGATTTTTTCTCTCCTAAATGACATGCAGACAAACTGGTCCAGTGAGTTTATATTTATGAAGTCCAGAATGTGATTGGGAATCTATAAGTTTAAAGTTAAGTGCTTTCATACCATAGTGTAAGGAAAATTACATCATCTTCCTGTGCTTTAAAACATGTCTTGTTACATAACAGCTGACATTTTTATGATATGGATGAGAGAATAACAAAAGTTGATTGACTTTTCATAGGTTCATAGGAAGGTACAAGGTTATCTGCCCGAGGGCATTTATAAGCCTAGCCAGAGTGTGTCAGCTTTCGCCGCCCCATTGATTAATTAACTGAGCCTCTGTCAAGAAGAGCCAATGAAGTGATCCCAGGAGTGTATTTTCTGTTACCCATCCACTCGTCAAGGTTTCTCTTGAAGAGTGTTAGTGAGGGGCTCTGCCTAATGTAGTTAGGAATTTTGTTCCAAAGCATGGGGAGTCTCTGTGACAGGAATCTATCCCTCCAGCATATTCTATTTATTGTTGTGGGGAGGTTTAGCTCACTAGAGCAAGTGACTCGCAGTGACTTGGATTTCTTTAGGTGGAGCATGTCCATCAATTCTGAGTTGGACATGGCTTTGTAAGTCAGGCAGAGATCATCTCTGAGTAAGAGATATGTCACTGAGTACAGCTGGAGTTTTTCCAGTCGGGCTGCTTAGGACATATGTTTGAGACCAGTAATCCTCTTGGTGAGGTACTTTTGTGGTCTTTCCAGCTGTTGGAAGTGTCTTGTGAGGTACATCCCAAACGGGGCATTGTACTCTATGATGGGTCTGATGAGTGACGAGTAGAGGGGCACTATAACCTCTTTATTTCTAGATGCAAACCTTTTAGTAATTAGATGGGCTACATAGAAGGATTTCCTAACTACTTTGGCAATATGATTGTCAAAGGAGAGATTACTATCTACCTGGGTCCCCAGATCTCTTATTACCTCTTCCGTATTAAGGGGGCTGCCACCTATTTGGTAATTCATGGGTGTTTTGTTTTTCCCAAATGGGATGACTATGCATTTTTTGGCATTTAGCTTGAGACCATGACTTTGACACCTGGTGTCCATCTCAGTAAGGCCCTTTTGGAGAATGTCCGTATCAGCCAGAGAGTCAATTATGGCTCCCAGTTTGCAGTCATCGGTGAACTTGGTTAGCCATACTCCTCCTGTGTTTGCCTGTACTTCTGAGAAGTATATGCCAAACAGTATATCCCAGGACCGAGCCTTGTGGGAAACCACTTGTGACTGGTTTAGAGTCGGACTTGGAGCCCGCTATTCTTACCGTGTGAGTTCTGTCTGTAAGCCAGTTGGCAACCCATCTCATGGCGTAGGGGTTTATGTTCAGCCTGGTGAGTTTTTCTATAATTCCTGAGTGGGGAATGGTGTCAAATGCCTTGGTGAGGTCAAGGTAGGCTGTGTGAACTACCTTTCCCTCATCTATGGCCTTAGTGACTGACTCAAAGAAGTCAACCAGGTTTAGTAAGCATGATCTTCTCTTAACAAAGCCAGACTGGGTCGGTTCAAGTGTTTGGAGGTTCCCAATGTCTTTGTTAATGAGTTCCATGATGATGCACTCCACAGCCTTGCAGACCAGGCTAGTCAGGCTTATGGAGTGATAGTTACGAGGGTCAGTTGTGGCCCCTCCTTTGTGGAGCAGAATAACCGTTGCTGTGTACCATTCTATGAGGATGTAACCTGTGGAGAGGCTGAGGTTGAACAGTGTGTTTAGGTGGGGGTTAGTTTGTTCTGTAGTTCATGCAAGACGCAGCCTGGGACATCATATGGCCCCATTGACACTGTGCTTTTGGCTTTTGAAAGAGCTGTTTTCACCTGTGCGTATGTGATTTCTGGGACACTACACTTTTCCGGTATTGTTGTGGGCCCTTTTGGGGGTGAGAGGGGGGTGAAGTTTGCACTGAATCTATCTGCCAGGATGTTGGCAATATCAGTGGGTTCAGTATATTTTGTGCTATTTTGCACTAGCTCAGAGCATATCTGCGAGTTGCCACTTAGATTCTTGACATAGCTAAAGAAGGCTTTGTGGTTATCTTTTGAATCCTTGGCTATTTTTCTTTCAAAGTTAGACTTGGAGGATTTTATGAGGGACCTTAGTTTCTTACTGATACTGATCAGGGATGTCTTTCCTTCTTGGGATTTGCTTTTTTTCTGAACTAGCTTCCTCCTTCTGTTGTATTGCCTGTTTATGGAAGGGGTCCACTAGAATGGTTTAATTTTCTTAGGTGAATGAGTCTTGGTTTTGCTAGGGATGGCACGGTCCATGCATCCTTGTAGGTGCTCATAGAGTGCATTTGTAAAGGTTCCCCCATCTTGGGCACTGTTATCCTTTAGCGTGGGGTCTGTAAAACGTACCACCTCTGTCTTAAGTGAGGTGAAGTTTTCTATAGAAAAGTTTTTCACTGTGGTTTCCTTCGTTGGAGGTGGTGGTGTGGTGTGGACATCCAGAGTAATTGTCTGATCTAACCAGTGACGGGTTGACCTCTGGTGTAGAACACCTGTTGCCCATGTTGGTGAGGACCAGGTCCAATATGTTTTCACCTCTGGTAGAGGAATTTACCAGCTCGTCCAGGGCATTTGAGATGATAAATTCCTGGAAGCGCTGGACCTGGGAGTTTGTACTTGAGTAGTTTTCCCAGTTAACGGTAGGGTAATTGAAATCACCCAGTATCAGGGTGTTCAGAAGGACCTTCATGTTTTCCAGTGTCTCCAGAAAGGCAGAGTGGTGGTTCTGGGTCATGGAGGGTGATCTGTAGCAGGCCACAATTTGCATTGCAGATTTGCCTGATGTTAGTTGCACATGGATGATCTCGGAGGTATCATGCTGTGCCACTAAGCTGGAGGTGTAGGTATCCTTGATGAATATGGATACACCCCCTCCTTTTGTGTTTTGGTCCATGTTCTGTGGCCTAAATGTGTGGTATGAGTTGTAGCCCGGTAGTGCTGGGGTGCACTGTGAAGCCTTGAACCAGGTTTCAGTTACTGCACAGATGCCGACATTCTTCATACTGAGGAGTGCTTCGAGTGCGTGCATTTTGAGATTTAAACTCCTGGCGTTGAGTAGCATAACCCTCATTTTTTTATTTGTGCTGTTTACGGAGGTGGGTTTGACTTTTGAGCCTTACCTAAAATAGGCACTATGGTGGCAGCAGGAGCCTTGGCCAGTATTCAAAAGCCTAGGGGAGACAGGTGCAAGCAGTCTCTTGTGAAGCAACGAGGCCTGTCGAGCATGTCATCCCAAGCTGACAGACACTGGATCCCCACTGAATGACACCAGAAGTTTAGCCAATTGTTGAAATTGATAATTTTTTCGTTATACTGCAGTATCATTCTTGGTGAGGGCAGGATGCTACACAGGGTCAGGGTCATACCCGCCTGGGCTACATGATCAGAGAGCTCTTCCATGTCTCTTTTTATGTATTCCAGGGAGGTATGTCTCAGGTCATTCACACCAACATGAACAATGACAGAGTTATATTTGTACTTGTTCTGGGGTGACCTGAGTGCTTGTGTTATGTGGCGGATTCTGGCTGCCAACAAGCAGCTAACAGTAACCTTCTCCTTGTCCAGCCTAGTGAGTGGGACATCAGTGTGTCTGACTATAGAGTCATCTATTACTAGTGTGTTGGTATGTTATTTCGCCTTAAGGGCTGTGATTGTGCAGCACACTAATTTTGTGTTTTATGTGTTGTCTGGTTTGTGACGGGAGGTGCAGGTTTTTTGGGTGTCTGCTTTGGAGGTCTGTGATGCTTTTCAAGGTTTTTATTTAGAGCCTCCGAGTATGATTTTGTGTATTTATGTGTATTTTTTGCCAGTGCTGGTTTAGTATATCTATGTGAGGCTGGAGGTGTGGTGCAAGTGTTAACCTTCTCCTCATGACTGCCTGTTCCAGTCTTGGGTGGAGAGAGCTTAGCCTCCAATTTAGCTATATAATTGCATATCTCGCATATGTTAAGGTATATTAAATATACTGAACAATTTCTACAATTCAACAGTAAAGTGGATACAGATTCTATGGACTACTTAGCCACGGTGGTGCAGCGTTTAGCATTGTTGCCTCACAGCAAGAGGTTCTCCCATTCGATTCTCAGCTGGATTGCCTTCTGTGTGGTGTCTGCATGTCCTCCTCATGGTTGACTGACGTTAAAGACATGCAGGTAGGTGCAAGCATGAATGAGTGTGTCTTCGTTGAAGGTTGGGCATCGGGCTGGCAACTCGGCACCGTAAAAATCCACTGCCAATTATGAGCAGACCGGAGTTCTGCTGTGGCGACCCCTAACCAGGAAAAGCCGAAAGTCTTAATATATATATATATATATATATATATATATATATATATATATTATATATATCATTAAAGATCACCTTCTTGAACAGCTACCTTCACTGCACCAATAATAACCTGTTTTGGTAAAATTGTAATTTGGTCAAAGGGCAGATGAGGAGGTTGTCTGTACTGGTCTATAACAATTTCACATTTCAAAAACAATTATTAAAATTATAAATATGCTTGTTGACAGATTGTACCCCAGTGAGTTATTAACCAAAGTTAGTGAAGAGGTAGTCAGATATATAGTGACAACATTTCAGCTCATTCTTAAAGATCCTGGAGGAGTTAATACAAACTCTAAGGTTGATTTTAAAAAACTGCTCCAAATATAAAAAAATATGAAAAGAAGTTTGAAGAAAGTTTTTGAATGCCTAGACTTATTTGGAAAGTTAGACAAGAGTCCACTTTACTTGTACAAGAGGGTAAAAATGTACCATCATATTTTGAGATGGGAAATGATTATAACTACCCCAGGGCTGAAAAAAGTGATGGGAATGAAGAAATGTAAATGTAACATGTTCTCAATGTAGATATCCTTTTGATTCAGTCAACATTTCTCTGAGACTCAGCTAAAGAGTAATGGCCCCAAATGGCATATATGATTGCAGCACTAGGGGAGTACTACATCTTGCTAGTTGTGCAACACACTCATCTTTCTATATAGGAAAAACTGAAAGGACATGATGCCAGTAATACCATGAATAAACATTTTAGGGAATGTAGAAACTTCAAAGAGTTTCTGTTTTTGTATTCTTGGAAAAGTTCCACATTTAATAAAAGGGGATCCATGGGAAGCTTGGTTAGAGTATTCAGTATTACACTGGCAGTTATTGATTGAAGCTTCCCAAATCCAAGGGTTAAATGACAAAATCAGCATTAGTAGTGCTTTAGCCCTTAGAGTAGATTAATTGTAACATTTAGCATTAGCATGTTTATATACAGTCGTACAACTTTTTTCCTTTTTAAAGATAGTTGCACCTTATTTAAACAAATTTGAAGCAAGAAGACATTTCATATTCATTGGAGAAAATATTTGAAGTACTTTCACATATATTTAATATACTTTACATATTAATTTGACTGTAATATATTTTATATATATATATATATATATATATATATATATATATATATATATATATATATATATATATGGGTCTACTTTAGAACACCGACACGCCAGTTCGCCGTCACACAAACCACCGACACCAGAAAACCGACAACACACAAAACCGACAACGCAAAACACCGAACACCATTACACCGACACACTAAACGTAAACAACACATTACACTACATCGCATAGCCACTAGCCCTAACCCAAACCCTAACCCTAAGGTCCGACACTACCGCACACTTACCCTACCTGAACCCTAACCCTAACTCACTTAACCCACCCCTAACCCTAAGGTCCGACACTATCGCACACTCACCCTACCTGCACCCTAACCCTAACTCACTTAACCCACCCCTAACCCTAAGGTCCGACACTATCACACACTCACCCTACCTGCACCCTAACCCTAACTCACTTAACCCACCCTAACCTAAACTCCATCACGATCACACACTTACCTTATACGAACCCTACCTCCCTACCTCCGACACTACCACACACTCACCTATCCCACACCCTAACCCAAAATCCCACAACAACGCACACTTACCTTACCGATCCTAACTCCGTCACAATCGCACACTTACCGAGACGCGCTCACACGTTACCCTAGTCGCTGTATCCGCTGTCGTCACATCACCTTTCCGGTAAACTTACCTGTCGGTCATTTCGTCTCCCTCTTCCACGTGTCGATCAACTCGATTTCGGCACATCACCTTGTCGGTAAACTTACCTGTCGGCCATTTTGTCTCCCTCTTCCGCGTGTCAGTCAACTGCGTTTTCGGTAATTTAAAGTAGACCCATAGATATATGTATATATATATATATATATATATATATATATATATATATATATATATATATATATATATATATATATACAGGGTTTGAATCTCACAAGGGATAATTGGCTAGGCTTAAAAAGGCTCACAAGGGCAGTTAGCCTAGTATGAACTGACTGGGTCGGAGCCAGCAACAATTTATAAGTGGGAGGCTGGCATAATGATTAAGCTAGTTACCTCACAAGCATAAGGTGCAGGGTTTGATTTCCACATGGGGTAATTGGCTAGGCTGAAAATGGCCCACAAGGGCAGTTAGCCTAGTACTAATCTATGAACCTATAACCTGATTCTAGAAAACATTTTAAATGTGGAGACACACTGAAGAAGAACATTTCTGTCTTGAAAACACCACTTACAAATAAATTAAGGGTTATACTGCTAAATTCTAGGAGTTTAAATCAGAAACTGCACTCTCTGGAAGCACTCCTCTCCCTAGAGGATGTTAATGTGTGTGCATTCACAGAAACTTGGTTCAAGGCCACAGAGAGTACACCTGCCTTGCAAGACTACAATGCATTCCACACTTTCAGACTGTAGAATGAACATGTGAGAACCAAGGAGGAGGAGTATCTATCTTCATCAACAATAAATACACCTCTAGACTCGTTAGACAGCAAAACTCCATGGAGCTGCTCCACATTCAACTAACTGTGGGTAAGAACCCCCCCTTTCAAGTCATTGTTAGCTATAGGCCCCCTTCAATGAACCAAGATCCCCACACTGCTTACTTAGACTTATTTGAGTCAATCAAATTACAATCAAACACTCTAGTCACGGGCAATTTTAATTATCCCTCCATTGACTTGGAAACTTATACGAGTACCACCATGCTCACACAAAGGTTCCTGGACTTTGTTAACACTAATGCCCTGGAACAAATAGTATGTAACCCCACAAGGGACTCAGATATTCTCAACATTGTCCTCACCAACATGTATGACCATTGCACCATTAAAAGTATAGGGCCCTCACTGGTTAAGTCTGATCACAAATCAGTCACATTTGAAGTAGCTATAACACCTGAAGCCCTCTTAGGTGAAATCAGACTAAATATTTTAACCAAAGCTAATTATACCTTCCTGAGGGATGGCATAAGTAACTTCCAAGCTACTGTTCCCACAGATGGCATTGGTGGGTATATTAAGATATACACAAATGCCCTGCACAAACACTTATACAAATGTATTGACACAGCTGTACCTGATATGATCAAAACAACATCCTGAAGAAAAAACAAGCCTCTCTGGTGGACATCTAGCATTAATAAGTTATATAACAAGAGAAAGAAGTTGCTGTCTAAGAATAAAAAAGAGAGGTCCCAGCACTGGAAGAACACCCTTCTCTGCTTGAAAAACAAATAAAACAACTTGTAAAATTCTCTAAGGGCAACTTGGAAAAAAAATTACCAACTGTAGCTAAGGATAACCATAAGGCATTCTTTAGCTATATCTGTAACCTAAAAGGTAGGTCTCAGACATGTGCTGAACTAACTGTGGATGGCATCACACACACTGATCCTGTGAAAATAGAGAACCAATTAGCTGACAGATTTGGCGAAAATGTCACCCTCCTGTCCCCTCCAAACATTCCACAAAAAATTCCCTCTATGTCTTCCCAACCTTGCATCTCCAAAGAGCAAGTCATTAATGCTCTCTCCAAAGCCAAAAACAGAGCCTATATGGGACCAGATGATATCTCAGGTTGCATTTTAAATGGTCTAAAACATGAGTTATCAAATCCATTAAGTACTTTCTTCAACCACAACATGAGTACTGTTTTTTCCCATGCTGAATGGAAAACAGCAACTGTCATTTCCCTTCATAAAGGGGGTACAGCAACAGACCCTGGGAACTACAGACCATAAGCTTAACCAGCCTTATCTATACGGTCACAGTGTGAATCATCATGGTCCTTATACATGAGGATATTGGTGATCTCCAAACCATTGATCTGACACAGTTTGGCTTTGTCAATATCTGTTAAACATGGTGGACTTCCTCAAAAATGTCACCAGAGCCATAGACGAAGGCAAATCTGTACATACAGCCTACCTTGACTTAGCCAAGGCGTTTGACACAATCTCACATTCGGGCATCATTGATAAATTCTTCCAGTTAAATATCAAGCCTTATGTCATCAGGTGGGTTGTTAACTGTCTCACCAACAGATCACACTCAGTCAAAGTTGGGGACTTCAACCAACAGACCTGTCACTAGTGGGGTTACACAGGGGTCAGTGCTGGGCCTTCTATTGTTTATAATATACATCTCAGAAGTTCAGGCCAAAATAGAGGGGCTGTGGCTGACTAAGTTTGCTGATGACTGCAAAGTAGGTGCAATCACTGAATCTCCAAACAATGTCAATATACTTTAAGAGGGGCTTACACAAACCAATGATTGGTGGCAATGCCATGGACTCAAACTCAGTTCTAAAAATGTATTATTATTGTATTAATTAATTAATTAATTACGCATGGTTATGCCATCTGTTATGTAAAGGAAAGTGTTTTTAGAGAATATGAAGATGACGCAACTTTCAGTTTTCAAGAAGTTCCTTACATTATGTAATGAATGTGCTTAGCTTGTTGATTAAACTTTCTAATACTAGCCAAGATTAGTGTTTTTTTGTACCTTTGGATTTTTTGGTATGTTGCTTTTTGGATATCTTATTGATTCTTAAATGTAATATTTTCCCATTTGATGGATGGGTCGTTGAAGTGTTCCAGAACAGTAATACCTAACTGAATGTTTAGGGCTTCCATATTAGTCCGGTAGAAGGTATGGGTCAAGGGCAACATGTGGGGATCCTATACTTAACTATGATGTGATATGAGGTTCTATTAATGGCAAGACAGACATGGAAGTATTTTTTATTATCATGTCTAACAAAGTCTGAAGGGAAAATTTTGTTTTATGAATATAGAGGCAACACTACTTTTAATGCCTTCTTAATGGCTACTTACATTTCATTGAAGAATAATTCCCTAACACATCAGCTTAGAAGAAACTCAGCTGATACCCCGGAAGGATGCTAGACGAAGAAACATTTTTTTGAGCTCACAAAAAAGTGCAGGGTACAAGAGACAGTTCTCTTTGCTACTTCAAGAAACTGGCAGTTGAGGAAGTCCTGCTCTAGAGCCCCACACAGACAAGCTTTGGCAACAGACACTTCCCTGGATTAGGCAAGTCTGTTTATATATCCATTTTCCCATAATTTTATCTCCCTGGTAGTCCAAATGATAAGGGGGTTGGAGAACAGCCTAAAGTTTGTAATTGGAGTGCCTTCTGATTGAGACAGCAATGATTCTCTTTTTTTCTCAAAATGGTAAGACAGAGACACTTGCTGCTGTCTCAGCATGTGAAAAGTATGACACAGATCAGCAAGTCATAGGTACACCCACCTTGTCTTAGCTCAGACTCTACTTGGAGGATATGAATTCATTATCCTTTAGTCATCTTTATTCAGAGTATATGTTTAACATCATGAGGCAAGCTAGGATGCAAAGAACTAGGAATACATTTCTGGCTATCTGGAAATTTGTTTGTCATTCAGTTCCAAGGGAAGGACCAAGACCTAAACTCGTGGATGCTCCCTTGGTTCTACAGTGTTTGATTTGCTTACAACTGGATTAGCTTATGCCTTTCTCAAGGTGAGGACCTGCATTAGGTTCTAGGTCCACAGTTAAACAGTATCTGAAGGGCATTCACCAGATTAGGCCACCTAGAAAAAATGTGGTGGTAGAGTGACTTATACTTTGTCATAAAAAATTGGAGCTACCTCCATTTCAGCAGCAGCTGCTTTGTCATCCCTAAAATTGATCAGCTGAAAACCTGCTCTCATTATTAACATTACTTCAGCACAAAGGGTTTTAGAGATTCAGGCAATTATGTGCAAAGAACCTGTTCTTATATTTCCACAAAGACAGGGCTACCGTGTACACTATGTATTCCTTCATGAAAAAGTATTGAAAGAAACTTATTTTAACAAGTTATTTAAATACTTGTTTTCTCTGATACTCAAAACAAATGAGAGAGGATTCTGCACTTACTGGTTATTCACAGATAATTGAGGTGCTATTTGAATAGAACCAAGGAGGTAAGATAGAAAAAAAGTCTTCCTTATTTGCAGCATGGAATAAAGAGTTGCCAATGTAAAAACATTTTTAAATGACTAGCTCATTGTGTTGCATTTTGTTACTAACACCCATGGGGCTAGACCACTGTACTGCATTTTGTTGTATGACCCATAGGGCTAGGTTACTGTACTGCATTTTGTTGTATGACCCATAGGGCTAGGTTACTGTACTGCATTTTGTTGTATGACCCATAGGGCTAGGTTACTGTACTGCATTTTGTTGTATGACCCATAGGGCTAGGTTACTGTACTGCATTTTGTTGTATGACCCATAGGGCTAGGTTACTGTACTGCATTTTGTTGTATGACCCATGGGGCTAGGTTACTGTACTGCATTTTGTTGTATGACCCATAGGGCTAGGTTACTGTAATGCATTTTGTTGTATGACCCATGGGGCTAGCTCAGTGTACTGCATTTTTGTTGTATGGCCCATGGGGTTACCTCACTGTACTGCATTTTGTTGTAACACCCATTGCAAAGCATAGGAAGAAAATGTTCAACCACACTTTACAATGAGTAAAGCAGATACCACTGCTTTCCTTACAAAAGTAAGTAAGTAAATATTAAGGATATTCCTGAAGCAACAACAGTCCTCAGTGTAAAAATTCTCAGAGCATTATAGACTGGATGTGGAGTTCTGGGAGGGTTGGATTTGTTTCTGATATTCTGAGATGGCTTCTGCAGCCCTGCTCTGGATCTTTGCAAACCACTTTCCATTTGGGCAGCTTTGGAAATCTCTTAACACATAATGAATATAACAGGGATCTGCACAAATAACATAGTACAGTTGCACAGCTAAGTGCAGCTAACTTACTATGAGAATAGATATTCAAGAGGGATTACTGTTGCAGTCCAGATTTCCCTCCTGTTCTCTCTGTCCTAATGCCCCCCACCCCCATAGACAATATTAGGATGTACGTGCCTCCTTTCATTTGTCAGGCTCCTTAAAAGGCACCTTCCAAAGAAAGCACCTGACTTAGAAATGCCAGCAAATTTATTAACAAAACAAAGCTTTCAGGATAATTCCATTCATCAGTGTGAAGTACAGCATAAAACCAACTGCTTACTTAAATAGTAAGTTCAAACTCAAGTCACATGACATGAACCTCAATAAGAAATCAAATCTAATTAATCAATATAATTTTTTTTCTTAAAAACACATGCAAATTCAAAGAAACTAACACTTAAAATTCAAAGTTTTGTTAATATATTTGCTGGCATTTCTGAGTCAGATGTTTTCTTTGGATTTTAGCTAATTGCCCCTTGAAGGGACAAACCGACCCTGAGGATGCACAGTTTTGGGAAGTCACTCCTACTGACAGTTCCTTTGGTCCTCTTTCTTTAAAGATGGCATGAGTAGAAACACTGTTTATATTAAGAACATGCAGATGCCAAGGGAATGTGGCATTAGTCCAGCCTGATGGAGAGGTGGTAGGAAATGCTCAACTCTTAATGTCAGGCAGATATCCAATCCCCGGGATTCATGAACCTTGCGTCAGGTGCCAGCATAGCGTCGGCGTTATAACGCCAAATATGGCTGCTTAGCGATTCAGGTATGAATGAATTCCACGTGCACTACCGGCGTGCGCCGGACCGTCCCCGCCCCCGGCGTAGGTATGCAAAACACACTGTGTGCGGTATTGCACCATGCAAATGAGGGCAAATAGCGATCCACGTGGCGCGAAGGCGTAAGACGGCAATGTAAACCAAAAAAAACGGTTTACATTTACCCAAACATACCGGAGGAGTAATGGAAGGCTGTCAAAGTCAGGTATCATATAGGTGCAATATGCCAATGTGGAAAGGCACCGAGAATGTCCAAAGAAAATATGCACAAAATGTAAAAAATGACATAAATGGCACGTATGTAGAAAGAACAGCAGACCCCCGGGATATGTGCACAGAAGTTGTAAAGCAATGAAATAATATGACAATGTCCTAAAAGAGCAGTAGAACACAAATCAGCTGCACAGCCACCACACACCATAGTATGTATGTAAAGCTGCAACCCCAGCCCAATGGTTGTCAAGGAGTGGTGGCGGTGTCTGGCGCCGTAACCATGTATTAGTAGTCAATTCCATGCAAATGAGGCAGATAATAGTGAATCGCAGAAACGGCGCGTAAGGATGGAGCAAACGGCGAGCGGTACTAGACCGAGGGGTGGCCTACACGAGATACATGTCAACCACAGAGGGGTGTGCCACTGTAGGAGGAAGGATATTGGAGGTCAGCAAATCTGGGCTGTACAATGCACATCACAGCATCAGGACTGGCGTGTTAGGAAATAGATGCGCTGAGAGTACAGAATGCTGCGACAAATGCATGTGCACGAGGATGACTACGTTCCCTAAACCAGTCATGTGACGGCCTCACCGGCAACAACCAGAGATATAGGAAGGTAATGCGGAGAATACGAGGAAATGCGGAAGCAGTGTAAATGGATCCGTAATGAGCAATTAACATCAATCAATGCAGGAAGGGCAAACGCCGGCAGCTGATAACTCTGCATGCAGACTCCTGCATAACGGGAAAGGGGAGGCATATGAGTGCAAAGATAGTAGGGGATGTAGTAGAAATGCAAAGAGCAAAAAGCAAAGAACCGAAATAGCACAG
>NC_056730.1:123635407-123654656 GCF_019279795.1 Protopterus annectens | reverse complement strand
CCAGGGATTACATCATTATCACTGCTTGGCGGAGATACAGCATTATCATGGGTATTTCATCTGAAGAACAGAAGGTTGGCAAAGTCATCCTAACTATGGTGTAGTATTATGGCTGGGCCTGGGACGATGGCCTACCCTGTACCTATGGACGTGTGAACCTATATTCATAGTTTGTCACATGTACAATTGTCTATCCACTATAGTCTGTAGCCACTCTATATTTCTGTGGCACATGATTGTCCTCTGTATTACATGCAGGTATGCTGTGTACATTGCACATACGTCACAGTTGATGACAGTGTATCTGTGTCCCTAACACTGTGATACTGAGGACTACCACACATCCTTCACAGCATTCCATGCATATGTCCATTCTATTCTTCTTTGGCCTATGGGGGGGTGTTAAGGCAAACATTACTCAAGTCCCTGTTTGTGCATGCTTCATGTTGGTGTTTGACCAGGCTCCGTTGCAGTCATGTGTTGGACAGTAGTGTGTCTGTGTTTTGCCATGTGTTTTTATTGCCAGTACATCTGTGGGAGGTGTAGTTGGCACATGTTCCTCTTTGCAGGGACACCCATCCTGGTGTTTGTGTCATGCATCTCCACTTGGCACGTGCCATATGTCCTGTACTATTCCCACAGTCATGTATGCCTTCATGCACTACTACTGCATGTTACTGGCTGTGTGTATGTGGTACACATGGACATTGTGATGTTTGTCTTGACCTATTCCAATGCTAGAACGTAAACATCTGTCAATTAAGTCTTTTAAATCAAACTGTAACACTCATTCATATTTTCAACATGACACTCATTAACACAGGAAGCTGGGATTAATAACATTTTATTACTGTGCAGCAGGGGGCAAAGGAGTATGCAGTCAAAGTTTAGACATTTGTTCAACTCTATACATGTTACATCTGTATGAGCATTCTGTATACTATCATCTTTTGCACACATTAATGATGTTGTCAGTCACGAGGCATTTACATTGCTAGAGTACAGAACATTGTATTCCTACAACAGTGCTCAGGTAATGCTTATTACATGTTTTCCCATGAGGATAGCCCAACCTTGCGGGACACATATTCAGTTAGACTGTACTTTGGTAAGTTCTGCTCTGACACGGTTCCAACACTGTTCATATTCAGTCCTCACTCCGTGTCATACTAGGTTCCTGTGTCTCTGCTGAGCAGCTGTACTCTGTGTTACAGCTCACAAGCCTATCCTCCTCAGTAGACGGATGACAGATATACCTGTACATACATGTATTATTCTGTAACCGAGCAGATGACTAATGCTGACTGACATACACCTGCTGCACTGGTTACTGCTAGGGTTAGGTTCAATCACACTGCAGCTACACTACAAGCAATTACATGCATGAGAAGCTGTACTGCTATATTGTCAGGTAGAATAATATGCATTATACACTATTAGCTTCTAAAGTTGCACGTCATATTATGTTTAAATATGCATTTTGCTAACATTCTCCCTCCTTTGATTGCTTCTACTCTATCCAGAGACATATACAACATTATTTCATTCCTGGTCTTCCTCTGTGGAACGTTTAACTAGGCAGGTAATTTGATGTACATTGCAAGTAGGATTGCATTTTCTATTGACAAATACCACTACAGGTCTTGATCCATAGTCTCGGGTACAGGTATGTTGCCAGAGTCCCTGACTAATACTTACATGCACAGTATCCCACACTAGACACATGCTCCCAATATGAGCGGAACAACACAAATGGCATTCATGATATTCAGTATGACTGACCCCATCCACCCAATGGTTTGTGGGAATGGTTCGGCAGTGGGTTTGGGCCTGTTTCCGCCATGGATGACACCTGCTATATTACCTGTAGGTGGGCGTTGCTTTTGGTCTCTTCATGTGGTAGTTGGACACAGCGATCTTCTTCAGTAAGCGCGCACGTACCAATTCTCAGTGCCACGGTGCAGTCGTGCACTATTACATTTTTTATTTATTTATTTATTTATTTATTTGCAGTTGATTTACCAGGATAGTCCATTGGGCCCAAAGAACCCGTTTTCAATGGAGTCCTGGGGAGAAAAGCTCCAGTACAGAAAATTGGGTACATACAAAGATTGCTAAAAATTTATACAAAATGGTAGATAATAGTCATAGGGAGAAAAGCTCCAACACACACAGAATTAGGTTCATACAAGATTGCTAATATTTATAGAAAAGTGGTAGATAAAACATTTAAATTCACAGTTCATAAACATTCAGAACAATACAAACAAAGAGGATTAGTGTGAAGTAAAGGAGTTTTGCAGCAGGAACGTAAAAGTACCTTAAAGGGTGGAAACAGAGGAACACAAGCTTTGTTAGATAAAAGTTGGTCCTGTAAGCATATTGGTGGAAGGATGTGATGTATTTATGAGGGTGGGAGCAAGAGCAATCCCATTGGGAAATTAGATGTGAGTGAAGCTGTTTTTTGAACATGTATTGGTTAGAGGTGGTACGAATGGATGGTGGGAGTGAGTTCCAAAGACGGGAAAGGTTACAGGATAGTAAGTGTTTACCTGGGGATAAGATGGTTTATGAATTTCCAGTAGGTTTTGATTGTTGGACCTTAAGACTCTGTTTGGTAGGTGCATTTTAAAGGCAGAAGATAGGAGGGACAAAGAGAGGGTTGAGAATGAGCTTATGAGCTAAGGTCAGCTGTATATAGATGAGATGATTAGATAGTTCGAGCCAATTAAGTTTTGGAGAGAGAGACAGTGGTGGGTGTAGGATCTATGGCTATTTGCGAATTTGGCAATTTTGTTATAACAGGAGGAGAGTTGGTTTTTTAGTGATGTCTGAATGTTAGACAATAATGGAGCCCATAGAGAAGAGAGGGGATAAGAAAGGAGGAAGCGAGTGATTTTGGAGGAGCTAGTAAGATACCGATTCTGACGGTAAAAGCATACCTAGTTTTTGATGAGTTTTTAATATTAAGTTGAAGATGAGAGTTGAAATTAAGCCGGTTGTCGATTAGAACACCTAGTAGCTTAGCTTCAATTACCAGTTCCAAGGGTGAGTTGTCTTGGCTGGTAATAGAGAATGAGTTAGTGTCGAAGGAAGTAGATTTGGAGGGGGTAAATACCATTAGTTTTGTTTTGGAGGCATTGAGTGCTAAGTGATTTGTTTTCATCCAATCTTCAGTAATAGAGAAAGCTTCTTGTGTGAGTTTTGGAGTGAAGAGGAAGAGGTGGCAGAGCAGATAATGGTAGAATCATCTGCGTATTGGATGATATTAGCAAATGGAATAGATTTGTGGAAATCATTGATGAATATATTAAAGAGGAGGGGACCAAGAATAGATCCTTGGGGAACTCCAGTGGGGTACTAAGGAATGAGGAAGTGGCCTTCTTCCAAATTACAGCTTGGTGTCTGTTAGATAAATAGCTGGAAAACCAATCTATGGAGGAGGGAGAAAGGTTAAGTTGTGACAGTTTGGATAAGAGTAGGCTATGTGAGATAGTGTCGAAGGCCTTGGAGAGGTCAAGTAATAGGGTAGAGACAATGTGGCTGTGATCATGAGCTCTGTTTACAGTCTCAAGAAAGGACAGGAGGGCTGTCATGGTACTATGATGAGGCCTGAATCCATGCTGTGTAGGGGTTAAGAGGTTATTTTCTAACAGATGTGGAAGGAGTTGAAGCTGGATGCACTTTTCTAGAATTTTGGATATAGGGGACAAGATAGCAATAGGGCGGAAGTTGTTGATGTTACAATTGTTACCTCCTTTATGGAGGGGGATGATGAAAGCTTTCCACAATTGGGGCACTGTGCATTCATGGATAGAGCGGTTAATTAGAATGCTAATGGGATAGGCAATTGCTTCTCTTGGCTATACTTAGGAAGTAGGAGGGATATTATCCGAGCGTTGGCAGGGCTTCAGTTTCTGAAGAAGTTTTTATGGTGGAAGTGGGTATAGGTTTAAATGAGAATGGAGAAGAGTGGGAGAGAGAGGATTTGAGGAAGATGAGGGTGAAGAGGGTTTTGAATAGTGGATGTGGTGGAAGATGGACAGTGAGATGAAGAGAATGAGGAGATAGAGGAATTAAGGGGAGGGTTATTTGTGGGAGAGGGTAGGGATGATTTAGGTGTAGAGGTGGGGCATGTGAAAGAGGATGTGAGTTTGCTGATAGAGTCAATGAAAAAGGAGTTGAACTGTGTAGCTAGATCTAAGTCCGGGCTATTTGGGTCTGGGTTTGGGGTGTGTGGCTTACTGGGGTTAAGGAGGGTAGAGATCCCCTTCCAGAATCTTTGAGGGTTGGTTTTGTTGTTGTTTTGGAGTGTGAAGAAATATTTCTGTCTATCAGAGATTATCAGCTTTTTAACTTTGTTACGGAGGGTTTTGTATGCGTTATGTTGTTCTGGGGTTTTATTTCTAAGATAGAGTCCCCAAGCTTTGTTTCTAAGGCGCATACTTGATAGGGTGGTCTTGGTTAGCCAGGGGGCTGAATTTGTTTTTATTCTTTTTGTTCTTAGAGGGGCTTGAGAATTGAGTATTTCTAAGAAGGTAGAGTTAAAGTGAGTAACTGCCACTTCTAGGGGTAGTGTCTTTAGGATATTCCAGTTGATTGCTTTCAGAGAATGTATGAAGGTTGAAGGGTTAAAGTTTTTGTCATTGCGGGTAGTGATGAAGTTATGGGTACGATGAGAGGTACAGGGGTGTTGGCGGGTGAAAGTAGGCAAGTGATCACCAAGGGGGTCAGGAAGAGTACCACTGTCTGAGAAATAGTGGGGATGTGAGACTAGAATCCAGTCAAGGATGGTGCCAAAGGAGGGGTTTTTTGATGGGTGTGTTATAGTATTGATTAGTTGAGAGAAATTATATAGGTTGATATTAAGAGGGTTAGTTGAAGACTGGATGGAGGTCCAGTCGATATTAACATCTCCTAAGATTATGGTTTCATTACTGATATTGTTTGAGAGCCAGGAGAGGATGTTTTCAAGTGTGGAAATGTTGTCACCTGGGGGAATGTAGAGAGATGCTAGACAAATGTATTTGTGCTTATTAATCTGTAGGAGGCTGAGGAGTATTTCAGCATTGTTGAACTTAGGAGTAGGTTTGTTGTAGGGGGTAACTAGCAGGGAAGATGAATAAAGGAGAGCAACTCCACCACCTTTTTTCTGGGTCCTGTCTTTTCTAATGATAGAATAGCTGGGTGGAGTTATTTCTGAGTCTTTTATAGAGGGTTTTAACCATGTTTCTGAGATAGCAAGTATGTCAGGTTTATTATAGGTGAGCCATGCATGGAGGGTAGGGACTTTATTGACAATACTTTGTGGGTTTAGAGAAGTAAATAATATAGGCTTGTGTGAGGAAGGAGAAGTGGAGGGGCCAGGATTTGGATGAATGTCACCAGATAGAAGGCAGTTAATAAGATGAGAGATTGGTTTAGGAAGGTAATTGAGTAAAGTGGAATAGTAATCTGGATCTGTTATGATAATCAAGGGGTGTTTGGTTACTATTGGGATAGGGTTGTTCTGTGAGAAGAAAATCTTGAATGAGAAGGTTAAAAGTTGTGTTATTGGGTAAAGCTGGGGAGAGATAGGAGTGTGTAAAGGTGAGTGAGGGGAGTTCAAGTGGTAGGTTGTATGAAAAAGTTGTGAATGGTCAGGTGAAGGAGGTTGGGTGAGGTAGTAGAGATATGATAATTTAAGAGATAGTAATAGTAAAATAATGGTAGATGGGGTGTTTAAATGCATGTTGAAGGTTTCTTGGTATTTTAGTGTAGCAGTTATCTTATATATTTCTTACGTTTTTGGACAGTAGGGAGAAGAAATGTGTTATAAAAGGTATATAGGAGTGGTGGTAGAGGGAGAGTTTGATAAGTGGGGGTAAGTATATAATTGATGTGTAGTGTGATAGATTGGTAATAGGTGTGGCTATACTTGGGTAGTAGGCTGATTGGGGTGTGTCTAGGGAGTTGTGAGTGATTGGTGTAGGGAGGAAGTGGGTGTGGTGTATGGAGGAAGTGGGTGTGGTGTTAAGAGGGATATAGCTAGAGGTACTGGGGCGGGTGGGAATTGGGGGCAGGGTAGGGGAGCGGAGTGAGCCTTAGAGCGGGGCAGACACCAGGAGAGGATCGAGAGCCAATCAGTCAGTGGTGCATGAATAAGGATTATACAGGAAGGTAAGCCCAGCAGGGTAAGAAGGTTTTCTATAATTAATTGAGCAAAGTAATTGTAGAGAAAAGCAAGAAATGAATGGAAAAGTAATGATAGTGAGGGGAGGACGCCCTCTAGTGGTCGTATGCAGAAGTGCACTGGCCCACTAGGCAGGACTTGGGACTGGATAGGATAAGTAGGGAAGAGCTGGAGAAGTCAGATAAGATGGGAGAGAGTCAGGAGAGTAAGAAATAAGAAGGGTAGGCTGCTGTTTGACCTGGCAGGGAGATAGCTTACAAAACCTGATTTTGTTAACAGTTGTAGAGGCCCAAGTATTAACAATTACACATACTTTCTAATTTCCACTGGGGGACTCTGTTCCAGTTTCCAAGGTGGGATTAGGGCAGCAGAGCAGGTAGTTCCTATACAAAAGTATGGATAGAGTAGGTGACCTTGCTGTGTTTGTATTCACCCAGGCGCGTTCCCACGGGAAAAGTACAGGCCAGAAGCTAGAGGTAGGAAGTAGGAAGAATAGAGTTAGTGATTAAAATAATATTAAAAAATACTTTATTTCCTGAAGGACGAAGTAAGCAGGTAAAAGAAGGAAGGAACAAAACACAAAAACAGTTGGTAAGGCAGACCATAAACAATATCCTGATGCTGTAGACTCTAATAAAACACAACTAAATGCAGCAGGTCTGCTATACAGGAGTAATAGTTACATGCAGTCTTGTAAAACTAAAGCAGTATCGCCAAGAGATATTCAAGCAATTCACACAAAAACTAAGCAGTTTTACATTTAAAGCTATATGCAACCATATAAGGACAACAATGTCGCTAGGAGATCATTAAAAACACTTCGGGGACATATAAAACTAATTAAAGCTCTAAGCAGATTTAAGCTATGTGCAAGCAGTATTAAAATAATTCTTCCTACGGAAAACAGTTAGTATGATAGACCTAGAGTGAAATTACATCAGCGACCAGCTAGGCGTTTGTAGGGGTAACACAAACACGTGGAGTTGGCGTTGTACACCAGCGCTGGTTAAATGCTGAACCCATTCATGCTGAGCATGTATTATGCAGGTAAAGCAGACAAAAACCATGGATTACACTGCTAGGAAGTAGCGGCCATGGTGGGGTTCAGAAAAAACAAGATTAAACTTTGAAGGTTGAGCGCCGAGAACTTACAGGGCAATTGTCGCTCTACAAGTAATAGCAACTACAGAGAGACAGAAGCGACCTGAACAAACACCTAAGGTTTGCAATGTTTCTTTAGTGCACAAACAGTGTGGTCAAAGCAGGGTAAGCAGTGTATCATTACCCCCAATCAGTGGCGACTACCGAGACACATAGCAGGATAGGCGGGCTGTACTGAGATAAACTATAACAAAATAGCCTTTTACACCATCCCAAATAGGCATCAACCACTTTACATGAGTTAGCCTACAAAGCTGTAAGGCTGCGTTCGAAACAAACTACTAAGCAGTTCGGAACATATAAATAAGACAGTAATACCATTCGGTACCTTCAAAACAGCAATATACTGAAGAAATCACCTTATACAGGTCAGAACCAGTAATTTAAGCAGTAGTACCGTTCGGTACCTTCTAGACAGCAATATACAGAGGAATACACCTTATACAGGTCGGAAACCAGTAATTTAAGCAGTCGTACCGTTCGGTACACAGTAGCAGCAGTAGTCTGAATCAAATACTTTCTGCATTACACATTGTTAGAAAACATTGAGTAAAAAAGCGGCAGTAAACAGATAGGAATACAGATACACTCTACATATACCTAAGCTAAACAGTTCTCATTGCATCCAGTTCATCAGTCACATGTTCAGGAGCGGGAAGTCACATTCATCCTTCCTCCGACAGTTTTTGATAACTTCCTCTGTTCCCTGATTGCTTTCACTACTCCAGAAGCTGGGGGTGTTCCAGCCCAGGTTGTGACGCTGTCACTGAAGTCCATATGAATTGGTATTCCTTTATCTCTTGCAGAGGACTGACATGTCAGAACAGCTTCCATTTCACCCACTGGATTACTAGGTTTCCCGACTGTGTTCCCAGTTCTTCGAGCTATATGTGTTATAGTTCGTTTCGCACCCACAGGCAATTGTACAGTATGTCATGTGACTGGAGCCAGATAGCCCATATAACAACTGCCGGACCAATTCCCAGGTAACCATTGCTATGCTTATTTCCCACAAACAACATAACTATATTCTACTTTATTACTGATGCGGGTTACCTCTGCATGTAACAAATTCCTGTCTCTAACAGAGTACTGTTTATACAATTCAGGATGTTTCTGCACATCCTTCAACATTGTTCTCATGATGTTTCAATACAAATTAGGAATGGTGCTACAAGTAGTACTGTGATCTTTGGCTGTTATATGACATTCGTAAGACACAGTTATGTTACAAATACTCACACCAACTGCAACTGTACCATGTTTATGATAACATACAATTCCTTTTTGTGTAACAGGTAAGTACATTGCCACGTTGTCCTGTGATCTCACAGAACCTGTATCAAAGTGTAGATATTCACAAGTCTCAATCTATCCCCAAGGGGACCACATGCATCGGAAGTCCTCCATATGATGTAGGTATGGCAGTACAAACACAGCAATTTAAAGTGTTCCTGGTCTCTATATGCAAACGCATCATGCCTAGGTATCTGTTGAGGTGTGGAAGACACTCTGTGGCCAGTTCATCACGTATCAGTATTTGTATCCATGTAGTTATATGCAGGTGAGGTCCCGGAAATTGTAACGTAAACACAAACATGGTTAATAGGTGTATAATCATTAGGACAGCAAACATACATGTCTTTGGGGTTGCTTTGTATTGTTATACAGTCTTCGCCGGGTGATTCGGGCTCTTTGGTATATCAGCTACAAGATGTCAATCAGACTTGATATCCTTTACCAGTTTGAGAAATGTGAGGTGGACCCAGGACGACCTCTCTGCAAACTTTACTGCGGTAGGCGTTGCCAACAGTACCCGGTACAGACATTCACACTGTCCACTTGGCAATAATGTTCTTTGGATAACAGTGACATACACACAGGATACTGGTGTCAGCTATGCTTCCATCTTCGTTTGCTCTTATCTGTAACACACTTTAACTGAGGAACAGTGTTACTAGTTGACAATCCTCTCATGTCACCTACTACTGAGTCATCGACCTCCGGCTCTGCAGGCATGACAGCTTTCCACTCTGGCACATGATATGCCATTCCACATACTACTTCGAAGTGGGTGCAGCACTTTACATTTGGAACTGTTGTCATGCTCAGCAATGCTAGAGGTAGACAGTTCATGTAACTCGTCTGGATGTCACCCACCCAACTCCTCTACTTATTTCTCGGGATCCCATTCTGCGGCGGCAGCAGTCGTGCTGAGTGTGGGTTGTACATGCAATTGACATTCATGGTAATATGAAGTAATCCCCCAGGTAGCGTGATTGTCTGGTTAACTACATGTATTCTATTGTCACTGTAGCTTATTTACAGCATGCCAGATCTAGGGATACTTAATTGTACTGGCACCTTTGCCACTGCTGCTGCATCCGGATTACTGGTTGGGAATGCTTCTACCCATTTTGATTATCTATATGTGTAATCGCTAAACAGTCTTTGTTCCCTTCACATTTATGCAGATGTATGAATTCCATACAAATAGCACGGAACGGTTAGGGTGGTGTAGGTCAACTCACTCCCTTCGGTTTAAATACTCCCTGTGCATGATATCTACGGCAAACGTGACACGCTGCTCATGAGGTTTGTATGTGGTTCGTAATTCCGTATGTTAGGGGTATTCTGTTAACCAAATGTACCATCCCCCCTGTTGAGACATGTCTGTACCCATGGCTCCACAAAGCCGCATATCTGAATATATTAGACGTTAATATTGGCTTTCTCACTGTGGATATGTGCAGTCCGTGTTCAAGGATTGCTCCTCGTCATAACCACATCGGCTTTTCTGCTTTCGTAGTTGCTGTTTGCATTGTTTGTACAGTTTCTACATCTAAACAGTCTGAGGTTTGTCATTCCTCATTCACACAGACACTTTCCAACTGTGACGCTGCTTGTTTTGCAGGTGCATGAGCTCATGCCTCAACTTTCCTACTGTTCCCCTGTTGCATTCTATGCCCTGCACATTTACAATTACCTACTTCAGTGGGTAACTGCATGTAGTGTAATGCATTCAGGTTCGTATGCGCATGCTTAATCGGTTTACCGTGGATGTTATCATTCCCTATTCTTCCACTGCTGCTCATAAACATGCACTGCACAGACAACAGAATGACTATCGGGACATATGTCCACACATCATTTTTCCGCTACAGTACAAGCACGTGTTAAAGCTATCTATTCTGCTGCTTGAGCAGACACGTTATGCTGCAGGGTTTGGCCGTCTACAATGTCATTATCAATAACTACTGCATAAACTACTTCATTCGTTCCTGTAGGACTCTATCTACATGATCCGTACACATTAACTGTCACCTCTGCATCATCTAAGGGTATATCAGTGTTATAATGTCTGTATGTAGTTATTTAAGCCATTTCGTATAGGCTACTGTGTGATGTACCATACACAGGTGTCAGACGTGACGTTGATAGGTTTCATGTTGTACAACGTTCAATCACCATGTGAGGTTGACTCAGTGGTATGGTCAGACATGACACATGTGTAGCACGACTCAGGAATTCTATCTTCTCTTGCAGCAGATTGATGGCAACTGCATGACACATTCTCACAGTGAGAGGGTGGTCTAGTAACATTACGGCCGGGGCCTGTACTGCCATGGGTGCTACAACAACTGCCTGTACACAATGTGGCAGTGACCATGCCACAGTGTCCAACTGCAATGAGTAGTCATCTATTTGGCGTTGCTTACTTCCCTGCTGTTGCATCAAGACTGATGTCATATATCTCCGCTTACAATCTACGGTCTGACAACATGTGTTATGATTATTCACGAGACCTACTACAGCTGTTAAGGCTATCAATCGTTCTAGTCTGCATAACGCTGTTTCTGCTACTGTAATCCGGTGTACTATGTGTTGTGCTGCCATAGGTGTATTAAAGGTTAAGGCAAACAAGACAGCGGATTCCACAGCATTGTTTGGTATCCAGATGTAACATGTGTTAGTCGGCCCAGACACGACATCATTCCCTTCTTGTTAGTTGGCTTGGGTGCTTATTATATTGCTACCTTCCTATCGTCATGTGATATTCTACCCTACTTGGATACCAGATATGCCATGTAATTGACCTGTATTCTCTGTATTTGCAATTTATGCTTGCTTACTTTATGTCCGTGTTCTGCTGATTATCTCAATAATGATATTGTATCTTCCATACATTGCTGCTGGGTAGGGGCCGCAAGCAGAATATCATCCAATTAAAGTGGAGCTTGACTGGCCCCAGGTGGAGTTGACACCGGAATGTAGCTAGCCATCCCCTGTGAGAATATCGTTGTACTTTCACAGTAGCCCCGCGATAGCCGGGTATGGCTGTATCTGTCACCCTGACTGTACAAGCAAAGCAATACGAACTATGTGGATGTATAGGTATTGCAAAGTAAGCATAGCTTATATGTACCACGGTAAGATACTTCTGTGGCATGTTCATAGCATTGAATATAGTGTGTGGGTCTGGCACCAACGCTACCCTAAGTATTCTTACATTATTTACAGCTTATACATACTGTACCATCCGCCATTCCCTTTTGGTTTCCGATCAGGAGATACAGGGTATTGCATGGTGAATAGCGGTTACTTTGTGGATGGGGAATTCCCTCTCTGACTTTGCAGATATCTTCTGGTGACCACGGTCTATACGCCACGGGGGTTGGGTCCTGGCCTTCCTGTCCTGCATGATGGTTCGGTACTTCAATTAATTGACAGATATCCTCACTCTGTTTTAGTACTGTGTTCTTACCGGGTGTCCCTAGGTATGTTACGTGTTCGGGATGTGGTTTCAATAGCTTCTATTACATTTGTTCGTTGTGCTACCTCTGTTGCCATAGGATAACGTGTGGGGACTAGCCTGCCCTCCCGCTTAATATCCTGCATGTGGTATCTGAGGTGGTAGGGTGTTGTGGGGGGGGGGCGGTCGGTACTACTGTATTATGATCTTCTCTGTGTACGTATGATGCTTAGCCATTTGTAGTGTTCTATTCCCTTCGGTACACTACCTCAGTCCACCGATGTGCATGACGGATACCCAATTGTCGCTGTTTTGTCGCCTGCACATCTTAGGGCTGCCACCTTTACAATGCACAATGTGGGACATTAGTGTTCGGAACGTGTAATTTGCCTGGAAAATGCATACCCACGGCCAGTACATAGGACAGGTATTCACGTTTTGCCAGGAGAGCGACCAATTGTTGTAGCATTTCAGTTGCTTATTCTGTTTATTATTATATTTTGCTGTTCCACATACAAATTTACTGTTTTATGCTACCATTGTGATATATATCTGGGAAATGTTTGTCCTGAGATATCAGGACATTTGACATTTGTTCGGTTTGTTTACAGGACACGGCTGGCCAGAGAGGGACTATCCCTCTCAGGGTGGAACAGGTGTTTACCTTGGAACATATGCATCAAATTTTCAGGGATTACAATGTTTCAGTAACGGTATTTTGAGTAATATACCATCAATGTCATATTTATTACCCCATTTTGCTGCGTAACTCACATTATGTGCTCTCTGCGATTGCATATTCTTCACGTCACCCGTCAAACGCGGATCACATGATCTGTTGCTTCAATAATCTCCCATATCCTCTACACGACTGCTACCCTTCTGTCATACCACGTGGTGTCTCCTTCCCTGTATCCACTGTAGTGTCTACAATCACTATTTACTCTGCTGTGTGTTCCCCTGACCTATGTTCAGATTTAACAGTATGTGGGTAGGTCTTCGACCCGATATCACTACTGTTAACAGAAACACAATGTAGTCTGGTCCCTGATCTACAATAGACACAAAAGGCAGACACTCCTTACCTGGGCCTCCTGTTTAAGGCTGCACGTTTTCTTCTTGGGATCCAGTTTTCCGCTTTTCAGCCACAGATCAGACAGTAAACAGCCTCTTTACACACAACAATTCAGTCGGAGGTCTTTTCATTCAAGAAGAACCATTTATGCATATTCTCCAGCGTACATGTCTAACCAGCCATGTACTCTGACCTGTAGCTTACCAAGGGAATTCCGGATTACAAGGATCACAATGTGAAATAAGTTGTTACAACCAGACTGTAGTTATCAGTAGGCTTTTCTAAGTGACAGCCGATAACACAGGAGGCTCGGGTTCGGAACGTTTTAGTAGTGTACACAGGCAGGCTAAATAATATACAGTCCAAGTATGAGAGGTTTGTCTGACTCTTTACAGTAAGCAGTTTCTTTATGTAGTGTTTACAATCAGCTTTTGCCCACCTTACTGACGTGGTCGGTCACAGGGCATTTCCATCACTATGGTCCGCAATAGTCTATACATACGTGGGTGCTGGGGTCGTGCTTTTAAAATGTTTTCCCATGGGAATAACACATCCTTGCAAGGCACCTTGTACATTACAGTATCCTTTTGTGATTGTAGCTGTTTCAAGGACCCTAGACTGTTACGATACAGTGGACAGTTAATTTCTTAATACGTTGCTTTGTCTCTCTGGTAAGGAGTTGTACTGCTATCTTCGATAGAGCTCACAAGGCCATCCTCCTCTGGGGAAGGAGTGCTGTTATGCATGTACATACATTTATTGTTCTGTAACCCAGCAAATAATTAATGATGACAGACATGAGCCTGCTGTACTGCTTACTGCCAGGTTCAGAATTCCATCACAGTACAGCTTAGCTTCACCAATTACATGCAGGCTTAGTTCTACTGCCATATTGTACGGTACAATTCAATGCATTATATAGTATTTCGAGTGTAAACTGGAACTTCATATGTGTTTCTATATATTTTACGAACAACATCCATCCGGCCATATGCATGTTGTTCCGTCCTTTACCTTGACCGTGTGTATTTGTCCGTCCAGCTACGCTAATCTCCACATGTGATGTCCCAGCTTCCCCTTCTTTGCCTGTAGCACCCTGTTAGGACGTCCTGTTTGGTAGGCACCTGTTCCGCTATATGTGATCGACTTCACTGTATAGATAATCATCGATGTGGTGGTCCAACGACCCGACTTGTCCACATGTGTACAGTTATGTGCACCGTGTCGTATGCAAACCTAGATGGTTTGGACGGGTACATACTACATGCGGGATGTACACATTCTGCTGACACATTCACATGCAGCCATTTACATATCTGTACCTGCGGTGGGTTGGTGACATGTGGGTAATGATTTGCCCGCGTGGCATTGCCTAACACAAACATCTTACCACAGTTCAGGTATGCACATTGTGTGTGGTTGTATAGCTGCACACGGATGCTAGCAGGTTTGGGTGCAGAGGTATACATGGGTGGGACTGACATGTACAATGAGGCTATTGTGTAGTACATCCGAATGCATGGGTTCTGCTTCTGGATATTACACTTCATCATACGCCATCCAGTGTATGCAACAGAGACATTGCTGGGTGTGGGATATGTTGCTATGCACATGTTTGCCTGTGTTTGAGGTATCTTGCTTCCTTACTGTTGTTATGTGAACACAGCTACCCGGCTATGTACTCTCACTACTGCTTGTGACCATTATGGTTGGCACCTTTTCCAGTGCCCATAGTGGGGCATGTTATGTGGAAACTTCGGGATTTGCAGGACTACACATACCCACGGCTAGTGCGGTTGACAGATCTTCACTTGTTTGCCATACTATAAGCTTATTCTGTAAGCATTTGGGTTCCTTATTTATTTTCTTATGCCATGTCTGTGTTTCATATCGTAATGTATATGTTTTATGCTACTATTACATGTATATTGCGGAATTTGCATGGCAGGGGATCGGAGGTCATTTTCCATTTTACGATTGTTGCAGGGACACGACTGTCCAATCAGGGACTGTCCATGGCACATTGGGACAGCAGGTAACCCTGGTGACCATGCCCATGTCGCTACTGGGGTTTCCACCTTTTCCAGTTTCCGATCTGGGATATTTCCGGGACTCACATCTGACTTTACAGGCCGACACATACAAACGGTCACTATATAGCATAGAACTTCACTTGTTTGCCTAAATAATATGCTTATTGTTGTGGCAATTTGCTTGCTTATTCTGTTTCTTGTGTCATTTAGGTATTTCTGTTACAGAAATAACCAATTCATGCTACCATTACGTTACATACGGGATATCATTGTGTCCTACAATCGTAGCACATCAGCCATTTCTAATCGTTTTTGGGACACAACTGGCCATGGAGAGACTGCCCCAACCAAAGTGGGACAGGTGGTGACCTTAGTCGCTGCTCCTATGTCGGTGCGGCGCTGACATGCGGCTGTACACCTTCTCTGAGTGTAAACACTGACGGTGCATTGCGGGACGAACGCGGTCTTATGCGTATCCTTTGCTCCTTGGACGGGTACACTTATGCCTTCGTGGCTTCTATTTGCTTCTCCGTTAATTTGGGACGGGACTATGTTGCATACTGTACGTGCGTTTCATTCTGCACAGGACCTGGCTGCTGCCATTACTATTGTGGGCGGACTGTGGCTGTCAGCACATTAGGTTGCTCACCTCATGCCGGCTTAGACACGCCTCCAGACGCATCCTACCTGGGCTCGCTCACGTACACTACGCACGTGTCTGTGATTCCGGTGCACTCTCATTAATATGTATATGGCGCTACTGCGCCGGCTATTCCATGCACCGCCGGCGCAGGCCTTACGCCGGCCTTGCGCCGAGCTTCATGAATCCCGGGGAATATGTATTCACTGCAGCAGCAATCCAAATCAAACATCAACTATTATGGTAAGTAACCTATACAGTTGTACTTTGCAGCAGAAGTAATCTGTTAAACTCTTGTCAGATGGGCCTTTGGCATGTGATTATATGTAAGTCCGAATAACATAAACATGCAAGTCCACTATGTAATCCTGTTAGCTAACATCAGAACATTAAGCAATGTGACCTCATTTGTTAGCTAACTTCAGAACACTAGGTTACATTGTTCATCATATTATGCTTGATAAAGAGAACGTCATTTCCTCAAAATTTGATTATATGATGAATATTTTAATTTAATTTTTTATAATGTTGTTAAAATCACACATATTGCATAGATGGAACTGCAGACCTGACAATGACTGTGAATAAGTTTCTAATTATTTTTCATAATATATATACCGGACATGTTTCACAGAAAGATTTGATTTAATCATGGTTAAATAAGATTTATAAAACTTTATCCAGTGTTGTTTTAATAAGCATTGTAATGAGAAGGAAATTCTAAGACATGTACAAAACAATGAATGAATACCAAATATATAGTAATATATGCACAAATTACTGATTTTTGTAACAAGATACAGAGGGGCTAAACATAACAAGATCCCATCCTTAATCTTGATTAATCTGCAGACAGTATTCAAAAATTAATACTTCTCATATTACGAAAAAAAAGCACAGACCTAATTTCCTGGTCTTTCATCTTTAATTGTATTTCGTGGGTGATTTAAATAATGTTACATGCCATGTCGCCCAATTCTTAGTCATTTTAGAAACACTGTAGATGCTAATTTGTATTCCTTGTTTATTGCTAGTCATCTCTCTTACTCTCTGTCTCCATGGAAACGTTATCACTCAGTTTATACTGGTAACACTTAATGTGATTTTTTTCAAGATCCCATACATTTACGTAATTCTCTTTCACAGGATGACAGCTTGAACAATTGTGACACAGAGACAGACTAACATTTCTTACCTCATTGCATCTCTAGGCTTCTTGTCATATGAGGGAGGAAGGACAAATAAGTACACAAGGCACAAGGTAAAACTGAATCAGTTCCCAACGAGTATTATGTCTGCTCTTCCCAAGAGCATTGTGTCTTCTCTACTCAGCATGGTTTTATATCAGACCACTGTGCATATAACATAAAACTATGCATTTTCCATTGTCTTACCTTTGTCAACATTTGCACTCTAATGCCATGTAATCAATTCTGCTGTAATTCTGTGACATTTCTTGTAATACTAAAACAGCTTTAATAACATCTTTGACAGCAGCGGAGATTCTATGGAGATTATATAACACAGAGATGTACAATACTTCTAAGATCACACAAGCATGCACACACATTTAAAAATTGCATACAAATATTTGATATTCATCTATGTGTCTGTCTTTCTAATTGTCTATGTGCCTTTCTATCTTTCTATCTTTATATATCTTCAATGAATGTCCCAGTCGATTAAGACATCTCCCTTTCTACAATTTTGGTGCTGTCACTGTGTAGGTTATCTTTTGGTGTGGGTAAATCCCTCCATTTTGAGGGCGGGAGCATATTTTTCCTTAAAATGCATTTCCCTGGGTTTCCCACCAGCATCACAGAAAGTAAGTCCAAGATAGCTGAGACTTCCATCTTCTTACATTTATGATGCGTCTGATGTCAAAACAAAGGAATGGAATAGATATCAGTGTCAACCAATAGAAAGATATCCTGCATAGCTACTGTAGTTAAGATGTGGAAAACACCTCAAATGTTATCATTTTTATTTCTATAATGGAGTGTAGTGCACATAAAGCCCTTCCTTGATATGTCTACAGATGGAAATCTGTGGCCTCTCCCAAAGGAATCATCTTTCTTTTCTTCCAGTGCATCTGTTCTTTTTACCAGGCTGTATGTCTAAGTCTGACTTTCCAGTCACTAAAATACAAACAGTTAGCAGGCAGGTTTGAATATCTTCAAACCTTCATGTGTATGTGGTAACTAATTGGTATGCTAAATGCCAGAAGTGATCAGAAGTGACATTTTCAGAGTCAGGTTGAGGGCTACATAAGCTAAATAGTTATCAGTACGTAACAGCCAGACATAACAATTGTTACAGAAACAAAACAATCATCTACAATACAGTGATACTACTAAAAAAATACCAAAATGTAGAAGACATTCTGAAACAGAAAGGTTAAAGACTTGACCTCTGGCTATATGTAATTCTGCTTCAATAGATTTTTTTTTTCAGAATGATTAATTTTACTAATGATGCCACTGCTTATAATTATCTACTGAGTGAGCAATATACTAAAGAAATGAAGAAAATGCTGGAATGTTCTACTTCATCTATCAGCTAAATATTTTATTTCTTAAAAAACTTTAATTATCCCACACTTAGAATGCGAAGGCCATGTAATTTGTCAGAAATGTAATAGAAAATAAAGTATAAAGACTCAACTATCTGTTTTTTTTTTCTTAAACTTTGATATCAAAAATAGACAGAAAGCAAACTAATACCTGTTGGTGTAATAGACAAATTAGCATTTTCATGCAATAAGTCAGGGTACAATTATATTCATTACATGTCGTAGGACTTGCCTTTGATGTCATTTCATCAAATTATACTTCTCTGTTAAAGAAGCAGATCATAGATATTACATCTCTATAGGTGTTCCTATTAATAACCTCCTTATGCTCTCTATACCTATATAATCAACTCTGAGGTCCCTTTACTTTGGCAAAATGGAAATATTTCACAACATACTTTGTCCCATTGCATATTATTAACCTATTGCTGGTCTCAACATGTATGTAGCACATGCAAATGAGACACGAGTGCTAAAACTGTTTCTTCTTTTTCTAGTTTAATTTCATTACTTAAGCAGCTTTAAGAGTCATCGAATCAAAGGAAAACATTTAAATGTTTATTCAGCTGTATGGAGTGGAAATTCATGGAATAATCAATAGTTGCTGCTCTTCTCTATATTTGAGAGTGAGTATAATATAATATAATATAATATAATATAATATAATATAATATAATATAATATAATATAGGAGATCTTCATGTTTTCCTACAGAAATACAAAAGCCATTGTGTAAGAACCTCTAAAAATGCAAAATAAATGCAAACATATTTCATAGCATTTTACACCTCCCGACAATATTACCAAACCATATGAATCCTATTTTTGCAACATGTTAGAGGT